>NC_138741.1:19228177-19340677 GCF_965113295.1 Leuciscus leuciscus
ACATGTAGAGTAACGCAAAGCCTAATAGCATTCAACTTATAGAATAGCAGAGCAAAATATTATAGAATAATGACAGAGCACGATAGTGTTTTGCATTTAGAAATAGAGCACACTAGTGTTCTATATACAGAATAGTGACAAAGCAAGATCATAATTTGTGCTTAAAGAGCATCTCCGCAATAATGAGTAAACAATAGTTCCCTGATTCTCCAAGCTCATTTATGACACAGTTTGGTTATTCCATCTCTTTCCTCCCCTCATCCTCTATAAATGTTAATGTTGGCTTCACTTCATTGAGGTGAAGTATTAGATGTATCCATGTAGAAAGAGGACATTAATACACTTCTTGGAAAGCATCAACCAGAATAATTAGCTGCTCGCTATGAAGCCTACTAAATGCTCCATTGTTTAAAATGGCAGGCCATTGTGTGATGTACAGCCATGCAATGGCCTGTTTTCATTCTTGAAATGGTCCGTTAAACAGCAGTGGGTTTGAGAAAAGGGACAACCTAAATGAAAAGCAAGTGGCTAGGCTACTGTTAATTATGTGCTAATCAAATTTAGTACTTCATCTGCAGGGCTAATTACTGAAAAATGAACATATCTCCAATAATTTCTTATTCATGTGTATTTTCTTAATCATTTTTCATTCATTGAATAATGAGGGAGAGTTACTGCAGAGTATCTATATTAGACTGTGACGTGATAGCCACGTATGGTAACCCATAGTCATTTTCCTGCCGGTATTGAGAAACGAACCTGCAAACTTTGGGTTAAAAGTCTGACTCTCTATAACCAATAGGCCACGACTGCCCAAAATATTACAGTGACACTATAACAGAAAAAAGAAAAAGTGTCTGTTTTTCTGGCCTTCTTGTTTTTTCAGTGTCTGGTTTTGAAAGCACAAAAGAAGTCCCTGGTCTTACATCTTCAGTGCTGTGAGATGATGTGATCTATTTCTAAATCAAGTGACTTATCTTAACTGGGAGATAACTATGTAATCAGATTCAATTTAGCTTTTGTTACTATGACAAAACTAAAAAGACATGACTCAGAACTACTGTAAGCGTTTCAGTTTCTCTCATGGTTTTGAAGTGGATTTTGAAAAACAAACAAACAAACAAACAAACAAACAAACAAACAAACAAACAAACAAACAAACCAATAAATAAAATAAACAAAAAGTATTTACCATAATGAAGTTGTAGGTAAAAAAACTAAACAAAAGTAAAAAAAACGATTGTCTCATGGTTATAAAAAAATTCCCCCAAACACAAATTATTATCAAACTTAACGTGTTCCTCCAACATGTTTTTTTTTTTTGTGTGTGCTTAATTTTATTTTTATTTTTTGCCTTATAACAAGGGAAATTGTGATTGGTGCCTCCCCCCAAAAAGTAAATATTGAGTTCTAATTACTTGATGCCCTTGTGTGGAATGCAAGAAACATATTAGACAATTAGACATTTACAAAATAATTATATTTAGGGATAGTGTTGAGAGTGTCATCATAATAAGCTGTTGCATTTTCACTAGTTTAAGGATACGTCTACATTAAGCTGGATACATTTGAAATCGCCGTTTTCGTTTCAAAGCGCTCTCAGTCCACACTGGCGATTTCAAGCGTTTTCCAAAAGTTTCACATCCGTGACTGAAATGTCGAAAACGCCAAATTCACCTTATTGTGCATGGGTAAAACCTCATAAACGCTCATTGAGATGATACAGATGGAACAGACATATTAAGGCTTTCATGCCATTCTTCTGTCAGGATAATTTTATTTAGAAAAATATCTCACCATTCACTGATATGTCCAGGTCGCACTCAGTCACCAATATAATTTGGTCTAAAACGCAACTGCTTTCATGTTTTGACACAGGACAGCAAATGCGAGTGAATTTTCTGTCATCTCTGCAGAACTGTGATATGAAGAGTGTACAACTAAACATATTTAGCAACAGATAACACATAACAGGCACAATAAACATCGATATCTATTGGTTCAATATGTGTAAAACTGCGTCATCGTTTTAGAATACCTCCGTTTTCACAGTCCACACTACAACGCGAAAATGTAGTTTTCAAATTTATCCACTTTGGAGAGTGCTTTCAAAAAGCCGCGTCTTTATTGACAAAAACGCCGTCTCGGTGTGGACAGAAGGCCAAAACGGAGAGAAAAGGATGCGTTTTCAACCGAAAACATACCAGTGTGGACAAGGCCTAAGACTTGCTGAGATATCCCCTGGAATGAAATAAAAACGTATTGTATTACAGCATAAGTAGATAAGGACACTTGTTTCTATTACTTCAATTTGCAATTAAAATTCCTTTGAGGTGCCTCCACAGCCTCCATAAACCTGTCTCAGTAACAAGCTAAATAATTGTCTACTGTAGAAAGAGGAAAACCATGTCTAATACTTCTTAAAACACAATCAACACTTCTCTCCTAAATTAGTCTAGCACAGAACACATAGCAGTTTTTTTTTATTATTAATAATATTTTTTTTAAAATCAGAATATTTTAATCTGCTTAAGAATACAACAACACAGTATAACACGAGGAAACATTACTGCTTTGTTTCAAATAATGCTTTAATCTATTCAGAATGAGTAAAGAATGTTTTGTAAGATTGTATGTGATATGGTTGAGCACAAGTCACTGTGGCAGGCCCTCTAAAATAACACTCTCTACAGGGCTCAGAGACCACTGCCCTGCCATTTATGTGACATTTAAAAACTCTTCATGCGATCTAAGTCGCTCCTGTCTGAATGATGACTGTTTAGAAATGCACACATTCAAGCACATCATTATTGAACATCATCTCGGCTGATTCATTCGAATGCCAAACAATAGCAGAAAAGCTTTTCAAAGCAACAAGATAATAGTAAATGACAGAGAAAAACGAGAATGACTATAATAAAATGTGTCTGCTCGCTAGCAGATGCTCTGTCTCATGAAGAGCAGTTTGCTCTGAAAACAGCTGATTATGTCTGATTTCTGACATAATTGCTTCCCATCAAACCATTTTAAACTTTAATGAAAAGCATTTAGGCAGACTGTGTGGATGTGCGCGTTTATGAATATTTTGAATATTCTGCCTCTCACACAACAGCGCTTGGCCTAAATGACAAAAAGACTGTTGGTTTTCGAAACACATGAGGCATTAGAGTAGAAACACAGCTGATGCTAATGTTTGTTGGATGATTGATGAATCTGTGTTCCGCAGTCTTTAATCTGTCCTGTCGCATACGTTAAGCTGCAGTGCATTTCACACCGGCTAAAGCTGATGGAAATCCAGGGCACGGCCTCAGGGGCTGTGGGTTTCAACAAGGGGTTCTTCTCAAACGAAAGGCTGCAAACCTCGGCTAGCACGTCATCAAGAGCCTCGATAACAGCACAGCAGACTACTTCCATAAAAGGCATATAAGTATCAGTATCAGTCATCAGTTCACGTGGATCTGAAGGAGTCTGTGTGCCCAATTACAGTTACATTGGGTCAGTTAGTTCTACCAGAAAGACTCGGGAGGCATAATACCGTAACAAGTATACATTTATTAATAGCCCAGCAAGCAAATATTATATGATATAAAGTTATTTGGCGTAGGCCCCGTCCGTAGCTCGTAAACCGAGGGTACGGAATCTGCATTTCCTGCCTGAAGACGAAGGAAGGGGCGCAGCTGACCCCCTGTGAGGTATGGGAAGGGACCATCCTGGTGGTGGTGGGGAGGATGGAGGGGAATGAAAGCGTCAGCATCAGTGAACTCAGACATGTGTAAGTATCGATCTTTTATTCTACAAGTATTAGAACACGATCGGATAGATGAGAAGGTAATAAGTGACGTAACAATTGAGTCTTCCCAGAAGAACTTGTACGCTAAAGCTTTCATTTCTTGGTTCTTTATCTGAGGTTCTGTTCAACGTGAATGTCTCCTTTATTAGTGGCATGAAAGAATTCACAAATGAAATTTTTCTGAAGGCCATTTTCCCACAGACAAGGTGAGTCCAAGTTCAGTCTCGCCAGAACTCATTACCTGGACTACAAATGGAATCTGAGTTATGGAGTGATTTGTGTTCACAAAGAGCACAAAGAGCTTTGAAGATGAAATTCATGGACTGGCCCATGGTCACCCAATAAATAGAGAATAACAGAAAAAAGTTCTGGATGTACATTATGAAATCTCTGTTATTTTATTAGACAGACAAATACAGCTTATGCAAACACCTGTCCAGGATGAAATGTCATTTATTAATTTGATATATGCTAAAAAAACGTTTTTATATATAAGGTATATACTGTATTTCTATAATTATTAGCATCCAGCTAATTAACAAAAGGATCTCCATTAGTCATCAAATAGCTCTGTCCTCTTTCTCTCTCATATGTAGCAATGGGATTCATTTTAGAGAATCGGTTCATTCAGGTTTTTTTGTAAATAAAACTTCACTAATCATTGATTTTCTGATTAATTTGATCATCCCCAAAATGTGTTTCTGTGCCAGGTAAATACCCTCTTGATGTTGCATGATCTTATTGGTTATATATTTGTATTGTCCCCTTATATGCGTACTGTTATTTAAAAAAAAAATCAAATTTAAAAGATTTACTCATAAAGAAACAAATAGCCATAGGGCCTAATACCTTTGAAAAATGTACACAAAAAAATTACAAATATGTTAAGTCTACAATGAGGTGTGGTGACAGTTATAGTTGTCAGTGTAAAGATGCTGTCACATTAATCAAAATTGCAGTGAAATTTCATGGTAAAAGGTCCATTGACAGTAGCGATGCATAAGGTACACAAATCAAAGTTACTTTCAAACCAAGTAGCTTTCTGTTGGTCAGCGCGGTGATAACGTTACTTGAACATGAGCTTAACCCCTTCAGACCTGAATTATGTTTTAAGTTTCTGAAAAATATTTTCCCAGCTCATGAGGCTTCTATAAATGAGACCAAATAAAATAAAAAATAAAAATGTTTGGCTTTAATTGTAATTTTTTTTGTCCATTTCAATGGACGTCAGGTCAAAACAGGTGTACTTCACAAAAATGTACCAACATAAAATTAAATAATAAACATAAAAATTGTTAGTATATACTTAAAGCTTTTTCTCAAGGTCAAAAACTTTCCAACAGTATACCATTTCAACTTTAATTTTGAGGTTTTTGTTTTACAGATTGCACATTGTTTGTAACAAACTAAATATCTTAGAATCAATCAATATGGTCATGTTAGAGTCATTTTCTTTGCGCATCTTTCTTTTTTTAGATCAAAAACTTGAACATTACAACATTTCAACTTTAATTGTAAGGTTTTTGCTTTATAGATCGCACATTTGTTTATTTATAACAAAATAAACCTAGGAATCAATCAACGCATTCACTTTAGAGTAATTTACTGTGTGCATCTTTGAAACAATTTCTCTGTTAACGATTTCTTGTATTTCTACAGTACATTATGGCAGCACGGTTGCCATGCATGATGCATGTATTTCGATTTCCAGTAACTACTGTAATTCACTTTACAGTACACAAGATCAGTACTGTAAACTACCAAATAGTACTTTACTGGATTTGTACTGTATTTCGTCATTTGATCTGCTTTTGCTGTAATTAATTATACGGTGTTGTACTGTAATATCTATATTGATACATTACTGATAAATATTATTATAATTTTCAAAATAATTACTAATAATGATAATATTATATCATAATATAATATGTAGTTATTAGGAAATATAGGCTATAGTGGGAAAAAATATGGAAATCAATGGCTATACTGTCAACTGTCTAGTTACCGACATTCTTCAAAATATCTTCTTTTGTGTTCAGCCGAATAAAGAAACTCATACAGATTTGGAACATGGGGATGAGTAAGTGATGACAAATATAATTTTTGGGTGTACTATACCTATAAAGGGATAGTTCACCCAAAAATTTAAATTGGCCCATGATTTTCTCACCCTCAAGCCATCCTAGGTGTATATGACATTGTTCTTCTTTCAGACGAATACAATCGGAGTTATATTAAAAAATGTCCTGGCTTCCAAGCTTTATAATGGCAGTGAATGGTTGTTTCTGTTTTGAAAGTCCATAAAAGTGCATCCATCCATGATAAAAGTGCTCCATGCGGCTCTTGGGGGTAAATAAAGGCCTTCTGAAGCGAATCGATGCGTTTGTGTAAGAAAAATAATTCATTTTCAAGTTACGCTTTAGATTTATGTCAAATCTGTATGTTTCGTTTGGCCGGAAGCTAGTCATTTTACTTTATAAAGTTTATACGGATATTTTCCTTACATCTCCATCTTTCTCATCATCACTCCACATAAAGTCAACATCTGAGATACTTCCATCAGCTATATGTTCAAGCACTTCAAGAACTATATATTCTGCATATGAAAAAGTTAAAAAAATTTATCGGTACTGTGATATAGATTTTTTATATAAGAAATTTCAATCAGCATTACTGGACTTCAATTACTGGAATGTGATTTCAGTAACAGGCTTTTGAACCCACTGTCCATTCTAATGGACAGACACATTTGAAAAAATCCTGATTTAAAATTTGAAATTCTACAATCGATTTTTAACTTTAATTAATAAGTTCAATCTTTCTATTTTACATACAAACTATGAAATACTGACAAACATATCAAAACATTTAAATAAAACCATAGAAAATGTTGCTTGCTTCTGTGTTTGGAGTGAAGTGCTGACATGCTTCTCTTCAAAGTAGTGTTTTTTTTATAATTACTACATGCAGAGCTTTACTGCCATTTGATTGGATGACAAGCGTCCAATCTAATGGACTGCAGGCTTTAAACTAGGTGAAATGCTCCAGAAGTAAAAAAAAGGGGGGTTGACATGTGATGTCCATTGTAATGGACGCAGGGTCTGAATGGGTTAATCTGAGTGAGGAACTTTTCCACTCGCCCGCTAAACTCCCGATAGCGCGCATTCCTGTTAAAATTACTAAATTTAGCTGAGCAATGGTAAATATGAAACATACTGAGAACACAATACTGAGGTAGGGTAGGAAATGTGTTTCATAAACACTTTTTTTATACTGTTTGAAATGGTTAAAAACTGATAGAGGTCCTACCAGGTCGATAAAATATGATCATATAACCCTAATTCTATCATCCCTACACTGGCTATTAAGTTTTGATTACAAAGTATTGCTACTTACCTACAAGGCCCTAAATTGTTCAGCTCCTGTGTATTTAACTGGTCTTCTGTCACCCTACAATCCATCACGCTCTTTAAGGTCACAAGACTTTTCGTAGTACATAGGATATCTAAGTGTTTTCACATTTTGGCTCCTAAACTCTGGAATAGCTTTTCTGATAATGTTCGGGTCTCAGACCCAGTCTCCAAGTTTAAATTTAGATTAACGACACTTCTCTTTAGCCAAGCATTCATATAATGCATCTCATTTATGCATTATATAATGCATATTCATATAATGTACTCTATTTATGTCAGATCAAAAGCATGACTATGCACTGCTTTAAGGGTTATGAACAGCAGCTACGCTAATTATTTTCCATTTCCACCTCAGGATGCCGGTCGCCGAGCGAACTTTTGCTGCGTTCACGCAATGTTGTAACCGTAATTACGAGATGGCAAGCCGTGACGTTTTACTCTGAGCTGTTCACGTCCTCAGACTCGGATTTATGCAATTCTATTGCAACACTATCAAAGTCAGCGCTCTTTAAGTTGTTTAAATTCATTAATATTGCAATGTTATGTTCTTTGAGACATTAACGCCATCTCTCGAGACGCTTTGCAGACTCTGCTCTGGCTGTGAGCATTCATGTGTTTTGAAGGAGGCGTGGCTTTGGAGACACTCTGAAGGGAGGGTGGGTTGATGGATCTTATGATTTCAAAGCTAGCTTGCTATTGCTAGCCTCTCCAAAGTTGCCTAACCTACCTTTAAATATCAGTGTAGTTAATTTTGTAGTGTTGCCAAATACTTTTTCTTTAAAAAACAATACTCTAAAACTACTTTAAATGATGAGTATCTTGGCAAACTACAGTTGCTAATTTCAAATTAGTGTCCACAACACCATTACTGATGACACCTTTTGAGTGTGTGTGTGTATTCAGGAACATAATCATAAAAAGAGACACACTGCAGCCACTTAGCTCTAAACAGGATATCCCAAACTTTATTTCCTGTGTAGAGGTGTACTAGGGGAGCAATCACAGTTAGTGGACGTCCATCTTATTAGATTGAGTGCAACACAAAAATAAATCAAAACAAAACAAAATATCATATTTAATTATTCAGATCGAAATTAAAACAACCTAACGATCGAAACAAAACAGCGTGAAATAAAGCGAAAAGTGAGAAAGAAGAGAGAAGAGAGAGAGCGCGAGGAGGAAAATAGAGTCAGCTTTAATAAGCCCATGACAAGAGGACTGTGTGAGACACACTATGCCACAAGGCCACACACACTTGCATTAACATGACTCTCAGCGTTAGCTTGTACACACACAATGATTTGAGCCCCTCAATCTGTACAAGACAGATAAGATATTAAAACTCACAGCCTTCATTTAGATCAGCTATTACGTTACATACAATACATTCAGTCCTGCTTTGGCATGAGAGCTTTCTCCCATGTTGTTTACACTGCAAAAAAAAAAAAAAAAAAAAAATCTGTTTTGTCTTGGTTTCCTGTAAAAATATTCTCAACACTATTTGACGTTAAATATTCAATTGTTATTTTCTTTTCTTCTGAATCTTAAACCTCTTTAAATTGTGTTAGATTTATGCTTGAAACAACAAAAAAATAATTTAAGATATAGATATTCTCTTATATTAGCCTACACATGCAAATGTATCTCGTTTTATGGATTTTTAGATATTTCTACTGGAAACCAAGACAAAACGACTAGTTAAGAACAATATTCTTTGCTGTATAAGTGGTTTTGCAAACCTTTATACATGCTATAAATTTATACATTATAAATAAGTGAAATGTAGACATTTACACACATATACTCATTGTTTAGGAATACCAGAAACATCTTTACACATAGACTGCCATTGTTTACAACATACAGCCTACAGAATTTCACTGGACACATTAATGCAAGAAGTAAGTGAGGCCTTGGATTGGAGAGTTAGAGGAGAGAGAGAATGAGAGGGGGAGGGGAGGAAATAATATTATTTAAAGATTAGTATTAAACCCCTGAAAGGCTAGAGACCATCTGAGCAGTGAGGAAGAGAGAGGGGTTTAGGAATGTAAGACATACACAAGGCAAACCCTGACACTTCACACACATTCTCCTAATGTTTTACAGACATTTTCCAGATGGTTCACTGATTTTTGCAAGATGGTTTACAGACTCGGAGCAGATATATCACGGATTAATTCCCTTAATTCTTACAGATATCACAGATTGCTCCAGACCGACCAAGCACGCACACACACACACACGCACGCACACACACGCACGCACACGTACTGCTCAGCGAATAAACTAGAACAAAACAAGCTCTATGCAACAATCAATCCAAAAGGCAATATTTGTCATTCTGAAGTTCTTAAGGGTCTCAAATAAATACGTTGTATTCTCTCTGTGATAATTGCAGAGTGGTGACTCTGCCTTCATTCTGCTGTACATTATATACATACACACCTGAACGCTTCAACGACAAAATATTTCATACCGTTAAATAATACAACCACTGCAACAACCAAGCAGAGGGCCTTGACATATTGCTTCCTTTGTTTGTACATGTGCTCCTGTACCAAACGACAGATACTGCCTTTTTAATAAACATGAGCAAGTAAAAAAAAGAAAAAGAAAAAAAGAAACACATTCAAATGAAACTTACGGACAGGAAAACCAACCGAACAAGCGAACGAAACAAAAGTCTGAATATCTATACAGCTTTCAAACCTCTGGTCGACTACGTTAATGAAGGGGATTCTGCGTACTATATACAGACAGGTTAGCATCCATGCATTGTCAACACGAAGCACATTAACATTCCAAATATGGACATGGCAAACAAGGGGGCGGGGCACAGGGAGGGGCTAGGTTTCACAGGGGGCGGGTCCAATACAGCCACACCCTGATTTACAGACCGCAGAGCACAGATGTACAATTGCTGACCCTTGCTCTGCCAAAGCAAATACATTTACAGTATAAACCGGACAGACCAGGTACACTTTGAACGCCCCGTACGGAGAGACGCACCTGCGGTCGGTTGGTGTGACGGCCAGCGAGCAGCACGTACGGCGAGAGTCCATGAAAATCTTCACGGCAGAACTTGGTATGGCTGTAATTCACATGGTTTCACCAACTCCAACTTCATTTGTTTGTTTATTGGTTAAATAGATATTAGGCTTCAGGAAAAAGTCTTTTTTTATCAATGTTGTTTTTTTCCTTCATTGTTTGTAGTGTCTTTCTTGTGGATCATAGTATTAGCAAGCAACAGCGGACCATCTTCACCAGGGACTGAAGGTCATCATCGAAGGTTTCCTACAGAAATGCCCTGAAGCTGGTACAATATTGTTTCCTTTCATTAGAAATGTAAAACAAAATAAAACACAAGCAACACATTTTTTAGAATAAACAGCTATTCAAGCAATTTTTTTTCTTCTCTTTCAAAATCAAGCCACTGAAACTACAAACCCCCAACACAGAATCCCAGAATTCCGTTAAAAACACTCTTTCGTCACAGGAAAAGGTGTTCAGATGCAGTAAAAGAGCTGTAGGCTGGATCCCTTCAGTACAAACACCTATAAGAAATGTCACCAAGGCCTCTTTATCCTTGCAAGGACATTTTTTTTTGGTGTGGGTAAAAAAAATGTACGATCGAAATACAAAACCCACTTCAGGGGCTGTGTGGCACACTGCAGTTCTCCATTAGAAAGATTTTCCCTTTGGCAAATTTGGCGCAAAATACACAATATCTACGTGTAAGTATAAGCGTGATTTTATTTTCACTTACCCACTAAGACTGGAAATCGAACTTTGGAAAGGACAGTGAAAAAATCCTGCGAATGCATTTTCAAAATTTAAAACGAGCTCCTTTTTTCAGTTCGTTTGTGTTAAACCATGCTATCCTAAATAAGTTTAAAGTCAAATTCAGATTAGTTCTACAATTTCTGCTTTTAAATCGACCTACGTCTAAAATCGTGACTACTCTACTAGATTTGCCTTACAGCTCCGTATGCAGCGAATCTACAAAGTACAAAGAAGTAATCTCAGCAGGGTTGGAGGGAAAGCGTGCCCTCGTAAACTCCACATAGATGAGTGACTGAGTGTATCTGTATGGGACACTGAGCAAGTTTACCAAGCAAAAGTCTACCAATTTTACATGCTGTAAATTGTGTCTGAGAACAAAATCTCTCCAAAAGTATGGCCACTGGTTTTGCGTTTTTCTCTTAGTGTGTGTCTATAAATGTATGCGTGTTAGTTTGGACGGAAAGTAACAGTCATAATTGTAAACTCTTAATGTGATGTTGGCAAAAGCATGTCACATGCTGGATTATCTCACTACACTGACCTAACATACTTTCCATCGATTGCATAAATTAATAATCTAATCTGTAACGAACCACGGTATGTTCATATTAGAGAATTCAGGATGTTCCTTAACCCGAGCTCATTCAAATAGCACTTTACGGTCTTTGAGAACATCAGATCAAGGCTCTTAAATCAAAGTCTTGCACTAGTGCACCTCTTGTTTCTGAAGCTTCAGCGCCAGGAGAGATTGGAGATGGCATACTGCACTCACTTTATTGTTATTCTCTTTCTGAACTGAAATGAACTGCACCAGTGCAAGAGATGGTTAAAAACTGGCCTTCACAACAATAAGTTACACAGAGCTGCTCTTGAACACGACAAAAGCCGTTTAGAGGGATGCCCAAGCCGTAAACGAACGGCAAAATTTGACCCCTTTCGGTTAGGACTGCTCAGATTACATAATCTGTAAACACATAAAGTGGTGTGTCTGAAAATTCACCCAAGCAAATTTACCGCTCGGTCCACATTAAGATAACAAACCTATAACACACAGCCACATTACCCAGAGTTCCATGGCACTATGAAGGGAGCTTACAGATTCCACGGTCCCACGTGGCTTTTATACTGGTTTAGGTTAAAAAAGCACAACTACAGTAGTTAAAGGTAGCAATAGTAGCTTTTCATAGTCTAGATTTAATGTTTGAACACTGTGGTCAAACCCTGTCCAATCAGATGCAGTCATTTAGCACACACAACAAACAAGGAAAGAAGAGGATGAAGGAGTGGCGTTTGGAGAGAACAAAACAACAGGCCGATGGTCTGCGGAAAACGATTATCCACATGAACCCGAAAGCGAGTCCACCGCTGTTGCCTTCTTTAGTCTTTTCCCTTTATTTGAACCTTTAGTCTTTGCGTATTTTCCACAGAATGCATGAACGTGTGTGTCACTGTGTGAAGGTGTGTAGTTCTGAGAGTGTATGCATGTGTGAGCGCATGTATGTGTGTTTAGAAGCCCTTGATGTGGCAGTAAGCCTCCAGAGAGGAGAACAGGATGTAGAGGAGCCAGAGGCTGACGAAAAGCATGGTGGTCAGCACTTTAGCAGTCCGCGGACCCCCCAGCTCACCGCCGATGTCGGGCCGGCGGCGGTACATGAGCACCGCCACGCAGATGAAGGCGAAAATGGTGAAGAGGGTGACGGAGAAGGCCAGGCTACCCGGCTCCACCTTGAAATCGCGCCCCTTTGAGTTGTGGTAGATGGCGGCGATGGACCAGGCCACTCCGATGCCCAAGAAGACATTCACAGCATTGCTGCCGGTCACGTTTCCGATGGACGCGTCGGCGTACTGATCCTGTGTCGCTGCTACTTTACTGGCAAAGGTGTCTGAGAGGAAGATGATGAGGAAGGCAGGACAGGAGAAAAGAAAAAAGGAGAGATGGGAAAGAAAGATTTTAGTACAGTAAAATACTTCTTTGAATAGTTATCTTGATTCATAAACATTCTGAGAGATAAATAATAATAATAACTTAAATAAACATGCATAAATAAACAATACCATTCAAAAGTTTTAGATCTGTGAGATTTTTTTGTTTTGTTTTGCTCACCAAGGCTGCCTTTATTTGATCCAAAATAAAGCAAAAACACTAATAGTGTGAAATAGTTTTACAATTTAAAAGAACTGTTTTCTATTTGAATATCTTTTAAAATGTAATTTATTCCTGTGATGGCAAAAGCTGAATTTTCAGCATCATTACTCCAGTCTTCAGTGTCACATGATCCTTCAGAAATCATTCTAATATGCTGATATGCTGCTCAAGAAACATTTATTATTGTTATCAATGTTGAAAACAGTTTTTTCCTTGATTCTTTGATGAATAAAAAGTTCAAATGAACAACATTTATCTGAAATAGAAAGCTTTAAGCGGTAGTGTCTAATAATAAATAAATAAAAATACAGGATTTGAAACATTTAATTTATTTTGAACCGAATGTACAGCTAAATAAAACTTAAATCTAATGAGAATTCTAAAATTGAGTGAGGTTTATGCTTAAAACAAGAACACAAAACAAACAAAATTCAAGACAAGAAGTAATCTTTATATGAGTAATTAAAATAATTCTACTTCAAGTACTGTACATCTTGTTCGTCTAAATATTATTACTATTTTGCAGAGCACAAACAAGCATACGCACATAGTACCCATCTCCTCTCTCACTCATCTCTCCTTTTTTGGTGAGGATGCAATTTTGTAATAACAGCATGGTTAACCTCTGATTTGAGTTGAAATCAGTGGGCATTTAAACTGTGTTTTTTCTCAGTCGCTCAGAGACAGCTGCATGCTAACAGGGTGATCTATTGCAGACAGCTGAGAAACTGTGAGGTGCTGATTGTGCTTTCTGTCAGGGAAGGCCTCTAAATAACCCTAGATGCACATACACTCCCTTTCAAACTCTTTCTTCCTCCTTGTCTCCTTTAATTTTCCTCTCTCTCTTTCGTTATGCTAATGTAGTTCATAACACACAACCCTGCTGAGCTGCTCTGGACATGTTGATATTACTCTTTTCTGCCCGTGGGCACAAAGAGCCATATTCCTCATTTAAAGGTCTCGCTATCCTGCGGATACACACTCTGATATTCACACATTGTAATATTATATTCACACACGCATAATAGGATCAAGTAAAGACATTTATAATGTTACAAAAGATTTCAATTTCAATTTGTTTTGAACTTTCTATTGGCCTAAGAATTGTCGTGTTGAAGCTTTTCGAACAGCTCAAAGTTGTCATCTGGTAATTGCGGTAATTCCAGCGCGACATGACTGCAGCACTCAGCGTCTGTCTAAAAGTGAAGGTTAGAAACTCTCGGTGGAAATCTGACAAAGTATCTGAGAACAACAGATGCATTTAAGGGCTTAAAAGACCCAAATTTACGCTGCAGCATCTCAAGACACAGTTTTATAAAGTCAAAGCTGGGTTTTACCGTAAAGTAGCCTACTTAACTCTGAAATAACATTTTCCTTCTCGTTATTCATCACTCTCCTGTTATGTTGTTGTAAACAACAGCATGGACGGAGCCGTTTCCATGGCATTACCAAGGAAATTCTCAGTTAAGGCTCAGCTAACACCCAGTCTGGTGTAAAGTCCTGCCAACGAGCCTGGCAGTGTGCGGACGACAACTGCCGCTAATGTGGGTGTCAAGGCAATGCATAGCTTCATCCCAGAAAGACTCTTGGGAGCAGTTAATCATTACGGAGTTAAATGGATCAGCGTTTCCAGACTGTAACAGACTTTGAAACTGTTATAAACCTCATATGCTTACGTTCGCATATGGACACAAACTTGACAGAACGACCACACATATCAAATGAGTACTTTATCGACTATAAATGTCCCTGTGGCTCATGTATGTCTGTGCTTGGGAAATACAAAGTGGACTAAATAATATTTAATCAAAAGAGAGAAAAATCCCTTTAATTAACCTATATCGCCACACATTAGCGAGACTGCATTCAGAGGAAGCAGTCACTCATTTTAAATTCATCGAGCAAGTTAATTAAAGATACTCTAACTATATGCTGAATCTAAAGGCTTTGTTTTCTGTTCTAAAGCATTGGTGAACGCTGCCTTATCAGTCAGCGTACATGTCCCTCGCCTGGTTTCTGGTCGCACGCTTGGTTAATTGGAAGTTCAGTTGTTTTCTCAGTATTGACACATTTGTCATTTTGTCAAATTGTGCAGAAACAGCAGAAAACAATCAATGGATATGGTTGTAACCTCTTGAGTTGAACGTTTTTTTTTGTTTTGGCCTCATTTACCTTACTATTGACTTGATTTTTGACCTGTTACTACTAGTAAAGAGTGCAAGAACCATAGTTTTGGGTGTCTGAACCAGACTTTGGGATTTCATTGATCAAACTTCACCAAAATAAAAATATAATAGCATTTTCTAAGCTTTAGCCTCTCAAACTAATTTTTTGTCTTACCCTAAGGGAAAGACATATTCCCAGAGTTTCCTGTTAGCAAGTGATTTTAGCTAATAGGGTTCAACATAAATGATTTTAGCTGATAGGGTAAAATGTGTCTAAAGGTCACCTGGGACTGCTTGAGTTAAATTTTATCCTAAAACAAAAAGCACTACAGTCCTTTTCTCTAAACATCTGCAGTACTTCCACTAGTGCCGCCACTATATCAGATTTTCACTATGTGATTATCCTGGCAAAGAAAATGATTACTATATCTATAGAATTTAAACTAATAATATTTGTATTTTGTGCTTTATCTTTTTTGATATATATCAACAAAAGGAGAAGAAAAAATGGACTTGTTTTTCAGTAAACAGTGTCCCATTTTTCATTTGTATTTCAATCACTTTTAGAATTTCATCAATCTATTTTCTAATAAATATTATTCTGGAAATAAATCCATTCATCTGCACTTATGCAAAACAATTTGTGGAAGTTACAGGTTTATTGATGATAACCATGATATTTAGAAAATGAAATAGGCCAATCGATATCATGTTAATACAACACTGCTAGATTATTAATAATGCATCATTTATTTTGAAAAAGAGAACATTTTAAAAGAATATGATTGTTTTAAATTCAATCATAGTCCTTTATATCAGGCATTTTGAGCTGAAGCTGCAGAGTGAATCAACAGCACTGAACAGTAACTGAAGCGCTTTGCCATATGGATAATAAACTCACCAAACGCATCCTATTAAGAGATGCAAATGCACAACTGAACTTGATTTATGTACCCAAAAATTAAAATTCTGACATAATTTACTCAACCTCATGTCGTTCCAAACCTTTATGACTTACTTTTTTCTGTGAAACAGAAAAAAAGATATTCTGAAAATGTCTGTGGGGTTTTTCTTGTTTCTTTTTTTGTGTCCATACAATGAAAGTCAATGGAGTCCAGTGTTGTTTTGGACCCCATTGACTTACATTGTATGGACAAACACATTCTTCAAAGTATTCTCTTTAATGTTCCACACAAGAAAGAAATTCATGCAAGTTTGGAACAACATGATAGTGAATAAATAATGACAAAACTGTCATTTTTGGGTGAATTATCCCTTTAAGGATGTTTAAAAAAAAATACAGATTAAGAAAATGTTGTCCTTTTGTGTGTACGACATTGTCAATGTATGATGACTTTTACTGGAAAGCAAGATGCAAATGTAAGAAAATTACAAAAGAAAAAAAATGGAGTGAGTGAGGTAAAGAGGGAGAAGAAAAGCATTAGAGAGAGAGATGGGAATGCTTTTGCTTTCTGCTCTCTCAGCATTTTCTCTATGAGTAGCCCAGTGTGTCTGGAATACTAAACATGGTGAACATGCCCTGCACTTCCAGCAGACACAGTCTACGTCTGTGTGTGTGTGTGTGTGTGTGTGTTTCCTCTGTACATGAACATTGTGCTGTTTGTGTCTCTCCTCTGTTCATGAACATTGTGGCGTGTGTGTTTTTTCCCCCTGTTTTAAATAATAGTTATCATGACTGATGAAGGTAATATACTGTATGGGGGTGCAATGTAGCACTGAGCTTTATTCTGCATAATTATATGATATATCATAATCATAGCCCTGTGCGCACACGGATGCACAAGACATCCTCATTCTGTAATAAGTGTCTGTATGTAAATATAAACATGGGTGGCTGAAACACAAAAATCATAGGTATGTTTTTTTTCCTGTCTCCCACTTCTCTCTTTCTCTCACCTGGCACTGAAGTGCCCAGCGCCACAAACACCACGGCTGTGACGGAGTCTTTGAGTCCGACGGTGCAGCCGAAGTGGGATGCTAGGTCTCCGATGAAAGCCGTCAGGAGGCCGATCATGAGGATTGACACCACGAAACATGCCCACCCGTTCCAGTAGTCGGTGGGCGGGACGAAGGCGAAGAGAACTTTCCAGAAGACGGTGAGGAAATGCATGACGTAATCGAAGCAGGAGGGGAGCTTCTCCTCTCCACATTCTTCATCATCATCATCCTCACCTGCAGGAAGATAAGATAATGACCTTATACAAGGTGAATAAACCCCTAAGTGTTAAAGTTTGCCACAATCCTGTACCATTTATGCTAAAACAAGCAAGAAATATCATAGATTTACAATGGAGGAACCTGGGAAAAATAATATTTAGGAACCAGAATGTCACGTTTTGACTTTGGCTAATAAGGGTGGGGTTTGGGATTCCCCCTCGTTTGAAATCGATAGATAAAGACACACACACACACACACACACACACACACACACACACACACACACACACACACACACACACACACACACACACACACACACACACACACACACACACACACACACACACACACACACACACACACACACACACACACACACACACCCTTTTATCCATAGAGCACACAGCATGTGTGTGTGTGTGTTCAGTGAGGTTCTAATCTGTTTGATATTCTGTTGGTGCTGCGTTTCCTTGAGAGCGTAAAGAGAGCAGCTTACACACACCCACACACTGCTCTCTGACAGGTGAGGCTGTTCCTTTAAAGTGTGATTAGATGCTACAGGATGTTCAGAAATCTCATCTATTCACAGCAGCAGCTGAGAGCAAACGGATTCAAGCCTTTGGCAGTGGATTTCGTCATTGTTTCGCTAAGACTTTCTATTCATAGGCAAAAACCTGATTACACACTGTGATTAAAAGGATTATTGATCAAGTAGATATTTAGATTGGGACCCATTCGTTTAGACAGAACATTCATACTGATCATTAAAAATATGCAAAAATGTGTGTATGTTGTACTGTTTCATTCAGAATTATATATTCTGAAGGGCCCAAGAGTATTTGAAGGTCACGATGATGTTTGCTGTCACTGCAGTACATGTGTGTAAATGTGGATACATCTGTGGTATAAAGACAGAGAAGGTCAACATGATGCTTTATGTGCTGTCCACGAGTGTGTCTGAAGGGTGTAAATGCCTCATAAAAGAGCATCAGATTGCTTTCAGACAAGAGTAATACATGCATACATGCACTATGCCATTGACCAATGGCATTAAAACAAACAAACATGATTAATGTCCTAAATGAGGACATATTGTATACTTGTGGTCTATTATTGTAGCTTTTAATTATATATTTTCAGTTTTCATAGTAATTTTAGTTTAAGATGTAGTCATTTATTTAATGCGCTTTTATAATTTTGTTTAGTTAAAAAATATATATTTGTATATATATCTTTAATTTTAGCTTTAGTAATTTTAATAAGTATTTAATAAATATATATATGGCATTTTTACAGTTAACTCCCCTTCACCCATAATGGTTTTGTTAATCATAATTTATTTATGAAAAGTTCTTCATGAATAACTTTCCCAATTAACGACATCCCCAATTGTCCCAAAGGAAGGTTGCGTCACATGTAGCTCAATTCTGTGGCCTATTTTGTGCCCAATCTATAGATAAGTAAACCGCTACACCCTCAGTGCTGATGTTGTGTTGACTCTCTTTATCTTTCGATATAAATTATCTCGCTGTGCTGCAGAGTCTGACATTTAGCAAAGCTTTTAAACTTTAAACTCTTCAATTTACTGCCATTAGCTGCAGACCTTTACCGCTTCTTTGTATCTATCTGTGTGCATTTGTGCAAATGTACGTGTGTACATCTGCGTGTCCTGATAAAAAGTCATGGAAAAATTTCTGTTCCTTCCTCAGTGGCATTAGATAAAAAATATTTTTGTTTAAATATTTGTGTTCCAAATGTTCCATTTGTCATCCGTCAATGACATCTGTTAGGAATCGATAGTTTGATGTTAGATAGGATGTTTGGTTTGCTTTTTTTCCAGTATGAAAGTAAATGGTGCTGCCAAGATCCAAAAATGACAAAAACCATGAAATTATTGTATAAATAGTCTATATATGACTTGTGAATTTGAAAACACACACATATTTAAATTTGCTGCACTGTGATTCAGTAAAGACACACAAGAACTATGAACATGTACAGTAGCATTATTGATTGACAACCTGGCCTGAAACATCTGTGTGAATTTGAATGAGATTTGAGAGGTGTAGTGGAGGAGAAAACTAAATCTTAAATCTATTCATTGCAAGAACAAATCATACTTGAATCGGATATTGCTACTTCTCAAAATTAAGTGATACAGGTTTGGAATGACACAAGAGTGACAGAATTAATTTTCATCTTTAAACTCACATACACATACATAATATTATAATATATATAAAAAATTGCAAACAAAAAAGCTGTTTTAGAAACAACTAAACGCTGTATGAAAACACTCGGTGTGACAGCAGTTGTGTACTGGTAATTACAGGTCAGCTCTGAAAGCAGAACACACACACACACACACACACACACACACACACACACGCTTTTAACCTTGCTTTGCCCCAGAGCACAAATTGGCACACTGAGAGGTGTTCAAGTGTGAATCACTAAGTCACCAACACCTGATCCACACAAACAAACAAACACACACACACACACACACACGCACACACACACACACACACACACACACGCACACACACACGCACACACACACGCACACACACACACACACACACACACGGCTAGAGCAGCAGCAGCCTCTATGATCATCAGTCTCTCTTAGGCCGTGCTGCGAGTGCTAATTACTTCAGAGAAAACAAACCAAAAAATAAATAAATCCCTCTTTTGTTTTTCCTCTTTCTCCGCCTTCATCTGCTGTCTTTTTGTCCTTTGCACAAAGAATAGAGACTCCTTCGCATGGCTGTAAGTGTCTGAGTGTGAGGTGAGGATGTAAAACTGAATTTCCCGAGTAGCACAGTTGCCACCAGGGGGCACTTTACAGCAGATACATTTCACAGATACGTTATGCTCTTAAAAATAGGTTCTTTATTGGCACTGATGGTTCCATGAAGAACCTTTAACATCCATTTAACAAAAGTTTCTTTATAGTGGAAAAGGTCTTTGGATGATAAAATACGCTATTTTTGAGGTTCCTAATTTTGTTTTGGAGGTCTCCTACAATAGGTTAACATGCATCCAAGGGCAAAAAAAAACGTTCATTTTCTCACAATATACATTGCAGCATCACCTCTTTTCTTACAGTGTCTCAAATGGATAAATAAAGGATTCAGTCTCTCTAAATCCCGCCTTTCCGCAAGCCTACTCTGCTCTGACTGGTCAGATGGCCCAGTCTGGTGTGATTGGTCTACCGCTACAGCGCGCGTGGGAAACAAAATGCACATTACTATATCTGAATTTTAGATTCCTCAGCACTTGTACACACAGTGATACGAACAGTAACGATGGTGTCGGTTTTTCCGTATCAGTTCGAGCCCGAGTCTCAGTCCTCATTGGATTCGCAATGCTGAAAACAGCGTCTTCTTGACATGTCGACAACACCCATTCTTCTTTGCAAAACCTCTTAAGCTCCATCAGGTTGGATGGGGAGTGTCGGTGCTCAGCCATTTTCAGTTCTCCTCTCTCCACAGAAAAACGCTGGAGCTCTGTCAGACTGACCATTGGGTTCTTGCTCACCTCCCTGACTAAGGCCCTTCTCCCCCGATTGCTCAGTTTGGCCGGGTGGCCAGCTCTAGGAAGAGTCCTGGTGGTTCCAAACTTCTTCCATTTACTGATGATGGAAGCCACTGTGCTCATTAGGATCTTCAATGCAGCAGAATTTTTTTCTGTGGCTCGATACAATCCTGTCTCAGAGGTCTACAGACAATTCCTTGGACTTCATGGCTTGGTTTGTGCTCTGAGATGCACTGTTGACTGTGTGCCTTTCCAAATCATGTCCAGTCAACTGAATTTACCACAGGTGGACTCCAATCAAGTTGTAGAAACATCTCAAGGATGATCAGTGGAAACAGGATGCACCTGGACTCAATTTTGAGTGTCATGGAAAAGGCTGTAAATACTTATGTACAAGTGATTTTCGTTTTTTATTTTTAATAAATTTGCAAAGATTTCAAACAAACTTCTTTCACGTTGTCATTATATGGTATTGTTTGTAGAATTGTGAACAAATTGTGGAAAAAGTGAAGCGCTGTGAATACTTTCCGGATGCACTGTAAATGTTTACTGAAGGGTTCTTTAGGAAATCCAAAATGGTTTTTCTATGGCATTGCTACAAAACCCTCCCTTGGAACCTACATGTACCGTACATGGCCATATGTTCAGTTCAGTTCAAAAAAGGTCAACTGAATCATAGGAAATAAAACTGGTGTAAACTAATACTTGGTACAACAAATACTGCAGAAATATACTTAAAAAAAATGATTTTAGTGTCAACACAGTACCAGTACCAAAGTACTTAACATTTGATGCAATCTATATAACCCATGGATGTCTAATCCTGGAGGGCCAACTTCCTGCAGAGCCTAGCTTTAAACCTAATTAAACACACCTGAACCAGCTAATCGAGCTCTTCAGGATTACTAGAAACTTCCAGGCAGGTGTATTGATACTGATACTGAAGCTGAGCTCTACATGAAGATGGCCCTTAAGGAGCAGGATTGGACACCCTTAATATAACCAAAGTCCTTTTAGGCAAGTCGTGCCACTCGGCCGCCATCTTGGCAACGCCTCCGGGCAGCTATTTCGGACTAACAAGACCAGGCTCCTATCTAAATGAATGGGCAGAGAGTCAGAACTGCACTTTCACTGGTCACCGGGACATAAAAACTGCATGTATAGAAACAGCAGTAAAATATGATAAAAATCGCTGAAAAAGTTTGATGACTTTGCCCCAAAATAAGGTTTAAAACGCCTTTCCCCCCGCAGGTTATACTTTACTACGCATGCGCAAGGGTTCACGACACCAACTTAATTTACGTCTCTATCAAGAATGCCGGTGTTGTGCAATATTCAATGTCAATATTGTTCTCCATTATTTAAATATAAGCAGGTTTGCACTTTATCAGTAATAACAATGTATTGTATAGATCAGTTGTTTTAACTATTCATTAAAATGAATCGGTTCAAAGGAGTCATTAGTTCGCGAATTGGACGTGTCATACGGTTGTGTGATTATCCCAGCAGTTAGGACATGGACATCCGACAAGGTTAGTGTCAACACAGAAAACATTACATCACTGGATAGGTTTTTTCATTTATTTAGAGAGTAATTTTATGTCAGCTGAATGTGCGGAACGCATTTCAGAGAAGATAAGGCAACGTATTTTAGCACAATTCACACCCAGCGGTAAATCAGGAAAAAATATCTCCGAATGCTCCACATGAAACTTTGGTCTTCCGACCTTTTACCATCATGTTGTTTTATTTTAATTAATATGTGCGAGGGAGAGAGAGCAAGACAGCGCTTAATTTGGAGACGGTGAAGTCTTGTTTACACTTTCGCCTGGCTCCGAAGAGAGAGAGTGAGTGCGTGCGCGCGACCGGGGCTCTCTCTCTCTCTGCTTGTTCTTTCAGTTAAATATGCGCCCTGTCAGTGTCACAAGCGCAGCAGTTCATCTACATTACTCACCGATCAAATAAGACATATTTTGTGTCTTTTACTTAGAATGTAAGGTAACATATTTGTGGTCGATATAAAATGCTTTATTTTCGCGTTTTTATCACTCTCTTCCATGTGGATTCCATCTGATCTTGCACACGCCACAACTCGCTGTCGCCAAATCGTCTCCGCTGTCGCAAAACCTCAACTGTGCGCATGCGTCAGTGGAACCAGACGATAGGCTTAAATGTTTCCCGACTTGACTGTTAAAAGCAGATGATTGGCTTTCCAGCGGGAGGGGCGGGACATGTGCATACAACCACCATCTTTGCCGTTACGGGTTTTCCTTATATAGTTGTATTGAGGATTGAGGAAGTGGCATGTCTCTTATATAAATTGTCTCTGATATAACCCAATTGAAAACAAAGTGCTAAACAGTGGCATTTACTACTGCAGGCACTTCTGGTAACACTTATGAAAGATTAACATTTTGAACTAATTGTTATTTTTTAATGAATCGCTAAATCAGACCTGCCGATGCTCCTCACAAACCCAAATACTCACCAGCGCTGACTGTGATGGCCTCAATAAACTGGTCCCTCCAGCTGTTGGTGCCAACCAGAAGAGCCAAGTTTGTCTTTTTAATCAGCTTATCAACAGTGTTCTATAGAGAAGAGAGACACAGCGAACAAAGAAAATGTATGGCTTCATTACTGTCCAGTGCAACTGATAACAAGAATCAACAAACAAACACACACTTCAGACGAGGCGGACCACAGTCCATCGAGTGTTTCTGACTGCTCTCTGGTCTGCCCCGCTGTGAAGTGTGTGTGGGATCGGAGTGTGTGTACGTCTCAGCATGGCTAGTGCGTGTGGGTTGAAGTGCAGGCGTGTGCATGTGTATCGTTCTGAAGTGTGTGGAGGCGACCGATGAGATGTCAATGTTTAAGATCCTTGAACTTCCCTGACAGAATGAGAGTGTTTCTATAAGGAACTAGAAGGAAACTTGTTTCTACAGAACAGCAGGCATCTGCACACTTGCAGTCTGATGTATATCTAATTCATACTGTGTGTAACATATAAAGTAAGTGATAAATGTAGTAACCCAGTGTCAGGTTTGTGTAAATACTAGCAACTATTGTCAATGAAAATCATCCACAAATCATAAAAAAAGCCCTCAGTGTACCAAGTATACTGAAGTAGAGATCTTAATGGGCAAACTGTTTTGTATGTTTCATATGATAATTGGCTATTGGTAGATTTATGGCAGTATGCATGTAAGTGAATAGTTCATGTAAAAATTAACATTTTGTTTTAATTTACTCAACCTCAAGTTTTGTGTTTCACAAAAGAAAAAAGTCATACAATTTTAGAACGACATGAGGTTAAGTAAATGATGACAGAATTGTCATTTTTGGTTGAAGTATCCCTTGGTTGCTTTAATATGATTCTGAATAAATTAAAAAGTGGGAACTGTGTAGCAAAATAACACACCTTAAATTCATAAGATTCCTCGATGATAACCTCCAGTTTGGGGTGATCTCCGAGCATTGGCTTCCCCATTTCAGCGATGCGCCGTTCCTCATCATCTTCGCCCGTCAGAGGCTCCTCCTCTTCCTTCCCCACCTCTTTCTCCTCCTCTGAAAACAAAAGCACCAGTCAGCGAGTAGAAACCAAACCCACCAAACCAGCCACCTTATAATTCAAATAATCATCCAAAACATGTTTGTGGACCAACAGGTTTCTGTGGATAAACTGGATTGTGTAAATATAGTTTTTGTCAAAATGCTACAGTGAACAAGAATTTGGCTCAGCAGGGAAAAATCCTTTAAAAGGTCAAAATCTCAGATCTTCATTGGTAAATTTAGAAAACAGGGTCCATTTCATAAATCATACTTTTATAACAGAACATATACAGACCACTGTGATTCTGTTTATATGAGAGCTGTGTCATTCGTTTCAGCGATGCAGCTTCTATTGGCCCAATGGAATTCTGGGTAAGTAAGTGTGTGACATACACAACCCCTGATCATGTGACTGGGTTTAGCCCAATCAATCACCCACATTCACACACACAATGAAATGAGAGGGTCAAAGGAAATGAAGCAGAAGCTGATCGACATGGAGGTATGATGTGATTTGGAAATGAAAACACTTAACATTAGAGACATGCACACACTGATGTGGACAGAAAAGGAAAGGGCTGGGAAAGGAGAAAATGACAATCCTTTGGGCAGCAACATGGTGATTTAGTCCTATCACATATATTCTCTCTTTCAATTTCTCTTTCTGTCTCATTTATTTCATATTTCTTTTCAGTTCACAAGCTCAGCTGGCATTACCGCAACACCAACAACAGCAACAGTCATAAAACAATGTTATGATGATTACATTCCCAAGCTCAAAACAAACATGAGCCTCATAGGCAGAAATGGCAGCATAAACGAATGAAATATCTAATGGAACGAATAAATCTCAAGCCACAAATGAACCCAGAGGCATTAGTGGAGGATTCCAGCATAAGATTCACTGTCAGATTAATGGCAGAGCAACTCGCTCCTGTAGCCTAAACAGCCTCTCCCTCTCTGTCTTGATATTTTATGTTTATCTGTTCCTGTGTAATCCGTTCATCTTTATTCTCAGACGGCAAGTTCTCCTTTTTTTGTGAATTACTTGGTTTTCCA
The DNA here is from genome assembly GCF_965113295.1 of Leuciscus leuciscus. Lineage (NCBI taxonomy): Eukaryota > Metazoa > Chordata > Actinopteri > Cypriniformes > Leuciscidae > Leuciscus > Leuciscus leuciscus. The sequence goes on from NC_138741.1 coordinate 19,253,808, forward strand.
CACATTTCTGCCTGTTGATTTGTGAGATAACAAAATACACACATCACCATCTTTCTGTTTCTGTCCCTCTGAATGCAGATCATTTTTTCCACTTTGTGTATAGTCTTATAAGTTATTTCACCATCTCCTCTGTATTGTTCATGGTTTTAGCATGTAACAGTCTCTCAATCATTTTTCTCGCAAATGGTAGAGCTATCTTGTTCGGGGTATATGTAAAGACGACGCATTAAATTGAAAACAAGAACTGATTGGTCAAATTGTAATGGATCTGTTTGAAGAAGCAAGTCAATACGAAATGTATAGCGGATAATGGACTGACCAATAACTAGTTGAGGAAAAACTGAAGAGGAACAGGCTGAACAATAATTGGGTATCACAAATATCAATAATTGGGTCAGAGAGGTATGATTGATGTCATGCTTAAATTCTGCGGTCATTCATTTTATTTAATTTTATTATCTTTATCCAGCTGGTAATGAAAGTAATACATTTCAGGCCTACTGTAGATCTGTGTCCACCACTGAGATGTGTAGCGTGACACAACCACAGAAAAAAGCTAAAAGATGGATAGGAAGTACAGTAAAAGACCAAAAGAAAATGTGGCACATCTCAGAAGTAATAAAGTAAAGACAAATTAAAAATGAATTGGTAACATTGAGATTTTGTGATTAGCTTTGGTAATTGAATGAGATGCTGCATATTTTTTTATATTCTGTCTATAGATGTGACACAACATTAAGATGGAGTCAGGTTCATGTAATTTGATATTGATTTAATTGGCTGATGTTCTCGCTCTCTTGTTTTGTCCTTGAAAACAGAGCTATCATTTTCAGTCTACAGCTTGTACACACACACACACACACACACACACACACACACACACACACACACACACACACACACACACACACACACACACACACACACACACACACACACACACACACACACACACACACACACACACACACACACACACACACACACACACACACACACACACACACGCGTTCCTTTCATTCTCATCCAGCCATCTCTTTTGCAGTCCTTTATTTTTTCTAGTGTCTCTTCTTTTCTTATTTCTCTCATAATAAGCAATCTCTTTTCTCTGTCTATGATGGTTTTGAATTATCCAGGGTACTCTCAAATCCCTTACAAACTAAGCTAATCAAAAGCAAATGGACTCGATTATTAATTATTTTGAAAATGTTTCACCACTCATCTGAGTGCCTTAATCAATTTTTTTTGGTTAATCACTGATGAAGTCATATGGCTGTGCAGCAAAACATCATAAAAAATGCATAACCAAATCCAGTTGCATTTCACTGAATTCTACCTGATGTTCCTCTCTCGAATTAGCTCCTATTTACCATGTTTTGACCTTTGGACCATTTTTATTGCATCTTATATCAGTTATGCTAAAATACAACATTAACCAAAACCAAATGAATATCAAAAAGTAAATCTAAATACGATGAAAACATTTGATACAAATTAAAACACTGAAGTGCTGGGAAACTGAACCGCTCTGCTTCCTGGAAAAGAAATGTTTATCCAAATGTGAGATGAAACACACTCAAACAACCTTGGCTTTGAAGACAGCTCACAATCTTGAGCTAGGAGTCTTTTCGAGCTCCCCTAATCTCTCCTCATGATTTACAGCCCAGTATCTGAACTCATTTGCTGGTGTGTTTTGACATTTCCTTTGTGTCTAGTTATGAGATTATTGCAAGGAAACGAAATGAAACAATTCGCTTTGAAGCTTTCTTTCTTTCTGAAGTATCCTGAGCACACCCTATATGGTAAACTACACAAAGATTGTGTAAGAGATGATGATCACTATAAATAAAGGATCATATCATTAAAATGTAACTGCCCTTTTTAAATAAATGTTTTGTGTATTATATGAACATACTGCAAATTGTAACATTTCACAATATTACTGATTTACTGTATTTTTGATCAAACAAATTTAGCTTTGGTGACTTTTCAAAAACAAAAAAATCTTACTGATACCAAATTTTAAATAGTGGTGTATATTGAAATAAAGTGCAGATACTTGTTCTGAAATCCAAATTTTAAAAACATTTTATCTTACTTTTGCTCCTAAACACCTTAAGATATGATAACTTAACTGGCATATTAAGTAAGATATGGAGAAAATATAGCAAAACGTTGTTCTGATCCTGGCAAGGTCATTTCTAAAATAAAAAATGTTCTAAAAAAAGCTGCACGTTACCAGAAAATTTTAATCCCTTTTAGTGCTTTGATTGATTGACAGGTGAGTTGGCGGTCCCTCACTGGACGCATCAGGACCGATTAGCAGCTACATTACGAACGCTGAAAACTGGGTCTTTATTATGTTTTTGCTGCAATAATCTTTAACTAACATTAAAACAAGCATCATATGTTTAATGTATGTGTGTTATTATGCGAGTAATTGTGTAATCATCGAAAGCAAAGAAAAGTCATTCGATTAGTAAAACAGCACACAGACACCAGGAGAGAGAGACAGAGAGGGTGAGACTCTGCCCAGAGGGAGAGAAGAGTAAAAAGCGAAGGAGACACTGTGAGAGGGAAAGAAACCTCTGTATACTGTCCATCCTCTCCTTCTCCAAAGTGGCGTCTGTAGCTCTACGCAAAAGCTGCATTGCTTATCGTATTCCTCTCGATTGAGAACCCTGACTGTTATCGTCTTCCTGCAGAAACAAGACAACAGGAGGGGGTTGGAATAATGCATGCATGATACACACACACACACACACACACACACACACACACACAAGCACACACGGGGACTGGGCTGCAGGGCTGTCGATGGTGTGGTTTGGCCTGTAGTTGATCCCGATGATGATCCAGAGGACTGGTGTTCAGTGTGTGTGTGTGTGTGCTGTATGTGTGGTTTCCTCGGCAGACTCAGGCCACGCCCCCCACCTTCCTTCTCATTGGTCTCTACGAGCTGAGGGTCTCCGATCTCCAGGAAGAAGCTCTTGTTCTTCTCGTATTCTTCGTCATCAATTATCCTGACTTTTATTGTTTTGCTGGAGAGAGGGGGAGAGAAAGAAAAAGAAGGAGAGGGAGAAAAGAGTGAGGAAAAGACAGGCCAAGAGAAAAAGAAGAAAGATAGAGAAACGGCATGCAGTCATGCACAGGCAGACAGTCAGAATAAGAGGATGATGCAAGAGAGACAGATAGAGAGAGAGAGAGAGAGAGAGAGCAGCCTGTCTAAATACACTCACAAACACAGATACAATCAATATTCCCTCTTATTTTTGTACTTGCTGTGCAAAATCATTATTCAATGAAATGATAGCTGTTTCTCAATTCCAAGAACGCAAATGACAGACTCTTGCCAGGCTACCTTGAAAGAACGAACTTAGAAGGACGCAAGGACCCAGAACGCATCCTATTGCGAATTGAGATGTGCTGCGATCTTGTTGCTCAACTGACCGTCCCAGCATATTATAGGCCAAATTACAATAAATGGAACATAACATAACAAACAAATGTCATAACCTATTAAAATATATATTTCATATTATAATAGACATTATTTTCATAGTATTTTATATCATTAATGTACTTTTTGTATTTGTGAAAATGAGTGTATGTTTAATGTTACTTACGCTTTGTTAATGCTAAGATTTGTTTTAATATGCCAATAAAAATCGCACAGGCTTTCTCCAGGTCTTTATCACTTTATTAAAATTATGCAAAACAAAATGCCAAACGTTTGCTTTCACGATCTGTCACATATTTGCGAGCTTAGGCGGGAATCTCTTAAGTGAGAACGAACTCACAGGCTTCCATACGTCGACCACCCGCAGCTTCTTCTGGAATTTCTAACTGTTCAATTTTATCATGTCTGCACTTGATGCATCCTCGATATCAAGAACACATCCAGGTGATTTAATGCGATGCGTTCTCTGTACTTGCTTTCTTGAATACTGTAATTGAACTTCGACGGTTGATGATGTAGTACGAGAACACAAGGTTGCAAGATCGCTTAAAAATGGATATTGAGAAAGTCATTGACTTTATTTGACTCTTTCTTTCAGTTGTATAAATATATTTATAATGTATGTTCAGATATTCATACAATATATTCTGGTTTTTCTGAAGTTTTCTGAAAATGAGGGGAAAAAAGCTGGTGCTGGTTGGCAACTTAAAAAAAAAAAAAACACTGGCAGGGAAAGAGTTAAATAAAGTCAATGGATGTGCGGATGGACCCTAGCTGAATTGGCCATTAATTTAGCTCTGACATTGTTTTCCATCACATTTTTTCCCGTCATCAGCAACATCTAGCCCGGCATTCTCAGAGGGAAAATTGAATACAAACGAATCCAAGCTAACAACATCATCATCAGAACCATAAACAAAATCTTTCATGCACAGATTCAGCCCACTTGCTGCCATGCTCGCATGACCTTTCTCCAAGAGTAACCGCAGCGCAGAACATTACAACCAGAAAATCTCCACAACCAACCATGTCATATTGACCTAATGTCATGATTAAAGTCAACAAGAAATCAAAATTGACTCTCTTGGCCTACATTGTTTAACATTTAAAAAAATATATATTACTAGAAAAATTCGGAAAGTCCGAAGCAAGGACTGCTGGGATGACATTGTCCTGCACAACTTCACAAGCAATAAGTGGAATGGGAACTTTAGAATAACACAACAGTCATGATTTATTACACTAGAACGCTATATTCAACAACAACAACAACAACAACAACAGTTCGTTCTGTGTCATGTCATTTTGCAATTTCTACACCATTGCACATGGTTTTCAACCCCAACAAGTGTTTATATGTCCTCTTGAAAAGAATAGAAAAGGTTTTTAACCAATTTCAGTCGGATTTGGCCAATTAATTCTGACTCTTTTTATTCCAACTGTGCTACTAGTCCAATTACAAATGGATTATTAGGGTCCATGTAAACACAGCTAATGAAGAAAAGGCATGAGAAAATGAAGCAAGGAGGACAGAAGAGTCATCAAATGCTGGCATACGCTTCAGGGAAGACTAATAAACACAAACACTATCTTTCTGTCTTTCTCCATCTCTCACTTCTCAAAGACAATTTCATGTTCCTTCATTGGTTGTCACAGAAACAGTGTTAGATAGTTTCCAGATCTGCACTGTATGCTGCATTAAGCTGTATGTGTGTGGGAATGACCCTCTCCACTTCTCATCTGAATGTGGGTTAGGTTCAGCTGAGGTCACGGCAGTGCGCTAACGCTACATCAATTAGTCATAGAACTGCTTTTACACGCACACAAAGGTTTTAAAATCACAGCGCATGCCGTTTTATTATGCGTGCATGCATGTGGTGTTTTCTTCCTATTTATTCTTTGTACGTTTTGTTCTTGTCAAGTGTTTTTGACATCCGTCATCTGTAGTTACTGGACACTTGCATAATTTAATTACCCACCTAAATTCCCCCTCTCTCATTTCAAATGATGTATCACATTTTTAACTGTATGAGACAATGGTTATTAAATCTGACAGAAAACAAAGTGATCTTTTAAGTGTGTGTGGTGTAGATGAGATGTTAATTAGAAATGTTCCTGAGCTCTGTGAATAGTGCAGAAGATTTTATCATTCAAAAGAATCAAGACATAACATATTCACAAGCAGTCAACACACCAGAACTCAGTGAAAACATGTTAACAGTTTAAGCTCTGGGTGAGACAAACTGTGACCATGTGACACAAAAACACCTTCTAAACCCACTGGTAGAGTATCTACACCTTTCACAACCATGTTGCTCTCACCGCTTATCAGTGGCGGAATGAATCAACTGCTGTTGAAGAATCTTCAGCATGAAAGCAAAATAAATGATATTCTCTTATGAGCCAATAATGTAGGGTTTCTCAGCTTTTACTATTCGCATGGGCCTGACCTGACACACCCCACACACACAAAGGGACACTTGACATGATCGACGTGAAGACTCACACCTTGAAGCCTCTTGTATTCAGTACAGTATTTCTCTCCTTGTTTGCTGTTACAGTAGATGACAGTGGCTTTATGCGTGTGTCCCGAGTTCCCCTCTGAGAGCGCCTGTCTCTCTTTAGCAGCTCAAATTTGAGCCTGCAGGAAATCAAAGCGTGCTTTAGATTAAGCCAAACGGGCAGGGGCTTGTGGGGGACGCTCGGGGTCTTGAATCTCTGATCAGGGTGTTATATAAAGCTGCTCCAATTCATGCCTGACCAGAAACCAAGCACTGCAACATGAGATGTCACACATGCATCTCACTTATGAAAGACACAGTTGGGAACAATGCAGCAGATACACAAATGATATGACATTATCTGATCATTAGCATATCTGCATTGCAGTAGCCTTGGTCGGAAGAGATCCTGACACACACACACACACTTAGCACAATCTCTTTCACACAGCTCCTTAAAATACATATACATAATGCATACAGCTCATCAACCACTTCCTGTTTGAAATTATCTTCGGGTCGATGCTTCTAGAGGATTCACAGATAAGTTTAATAGACCAGTGGTGGGACAGTCAGGAAGCTTAAACTCACACACTCTTGCTGCAGTGCTTGCAGATAATTGCCCGTCGCTGCTGCATTACAGTGAGTTAGTGACTGCGGTGATGTGAACACATCTTTGGGTCTGATCCACGTTCAGGTACCAGTTTTAGGTCATTGCAGCTGGACTGGAATGAGATCCAGGCCTATTTGCTTAATTTATATGCCAAACCCACACACACACAAACACACACAGTTTGACTTACATTAGAGTCCAGAAACATTTGCCAGCAATTAGATCTGTGCTTAGCAACCGTAGAAAGAGCCAAAATAGAGCCACTTTTCAACATTGATTTAGCAAAGGCCACATTACATCGAATGTGTGTAAGAAAGAGAGAGAGAGGGAGAGGGTGAAGTAATGCAACCTCTTTAAAATTCAGATCATGTCTGCTCCTTAACACAAGGAGGAGCCACATCAAATCAATATGAGCTGACTTTTGTATGTATGTGTGTGTGTCTGTGTGTGTGTACGCACGCGTGTGTGCGGGCATATGGGTGTGAGCATGTTTAGAATGAATATAGAATGAATGAATATATGGCTATTTACTCTTTTTCTTGTGCCATGGCGAGATTCAGTAAGAATGAATTGTGCCCGTTGATAAATCCTGTCATGCAAATCAGGCAACAGTGCAAATCATAGACTTTACAGCCTTATTACACCACTGCGATGAACACCTGAATCAGCTCCTTAAAACACCAGTGCGCTCAACTATACTGTGTGTACTGTAAGAATATATAGGCCTAACTCTTTTCTACATCATTTGATGAATCACTGCTGCCAAAATCAATAAAAATAGTACATAAACAATATAGTTGGTAATTGCAACAGGCAAATAATTGACATGTCTCGTTTGCATTGGAAGGGTGCATGTTTGAGGTAAAATGATGACTTCATTTAAATATGCCTTGTGCAGAAACTGTCAGTTTAAACTGGATTGCAAATAGTAATTATTATAATAATAAATATAAAAATGTTATACAAAAATTGGATTGCACATAGTTAAGATATTAAAACATCATGCACGTTCTCAGATTTTATGAGAGAAGTGAACATAAAAACCATTAAACTCTGGAAAATTGAGAGCATAAGACTACTGTAAGTGTGTGTTTGTGCACGAGTGTGTGTCTCAAAGTCTGAATGAAACCATTTCCAACATGACCAGAAGAGCAAGGTAATGCATAAACTAATGTAAGCAAATGCAATCTCTCCTTTTGATATATTCTGTACTGCAATCTGGACTCAAGTGTGCATGCAAAAATCTTATGACCGGTTGCATGCTCATTTATCTAAACACACTTAAGCCTACGTAAAACGTGCAGGCACTCACACGTGCACACGCACACACGCACACACACACACACACACACACTGCAGGTATTGATTATGTCGTAGTGGGGTGAAATGAGAGCTTGCTGCAGAGACCTGCTAGTGAATAATGGAAGTAGAGAGAAAGAAAGAAAGAGAGAGAGAAACAGGGGGATGGAAAACTGAGCAGACGAGTATATATGCCTTCAATATGTATTACAGGGCACTGAAACACAAACATCATCTTCCATGTGATTTTCAGTACTTTAATGATTTGAATTTGTTGAAGTTACAAGCCGATTTGTGAGTGTTTAAAACATTTTCAAGCCCTTTGATAAAACATGGCACAATAAAGCATCACGACTTCCGATATATTTTGTGCATTTGCTCATTGTTCTTTTACAAACTGCAATTATTACATAATGGGATGCTTCATAACTTACAATTACATTTATTTTGTAAATGCTACTTCGTAACTAATACTGATGTTTTAAAAGGGCCTTTTGTTGGGCAGAAAGTAAAATGTGGTAATTTAGTGTAAACAAGAGTACACCCTAAGAAGAAAGGGTTAGGCCTTTATCACACTTCTGCGTTCGAAAATGGGAAGCTTCAAATAGGAGCATAAAAAAAACCCTGTACACTGCAGCCTGTATCAATGGCTGTGACCGGGATTGTTGTGATTTAGGCCTATGTCAAATTCACCAGATACTTCCAGACGTGAATTAATTCATATGCATGTGATATTCTATTCAAAATATCAAACATTACAGATTGATTCTTTTTCACTCCTGACATAAATTAAGAAATGAATGTCACTGCAACCTAGTTTTATCATAAACAGTGGTCAAATATCAAAGCTGGAGTCTTTAATCTTTCTAATGATACTCAGTTTGTCCAGATCTGGGGCCGTCTGCGATCTTTGAACGGTTAATTTAGAAGGGGTACTACATCTAAATTCTTTTCCTTTTTTTAGTTCTGTTCACTTTTCCTGCTCTCAGAATTCTAGGTTCCGGGTCAAGGTGAATCCAAACTGAACGAAAGATTTTTTGTTCTTGACACAATTTCTCAAGTCTGAACTGTCACAAGAGACTGAAATGACAAGAAGACCCAATTTCAGAACCACAGCACTTCAAAAACTCCATTGCCTCTGTCTGCTGATATCTGGCTCACCCCGCCCATCTCTCTCTCTCTTCTCAGTGTCTACCTCTCTCATCCTCTCTCGAGTGACTTTTGATGGGCAGGTCTTAAGTGAGACAGTTAATTAGATTAATGGTAACTGGCTATGTGCCTCAGGAGACTAAAATATGTGTGTGTGTGTGTGTGTGTGTGTGTGTGTGTGTGTATGTGTTCAGATGAAGTGGAAACTTTTTAAATTCCTTAGTGATAAAAGCATTTCAATATTCATGAGCTTTGTTTTGCTAATCATTAATAATGTATTAATTGAAAGAGCTGCAGTATGTTCAGATGGGAGGGTGGAGATGCAGTCCAACACGGCAGTACGAGCTGAGAGTCCTTACAAAAGCCAGCACAACAAACATCCATGCCTTTGAGCATGTACACACACACACACACACACACACACACACACACACACACACACACACACACACACACACACACACACACACACACACACACACACACACACACACACACACACACACACACACACACACACACACACACACACACACACACACACACACACACACACAGGGGAACATGTCAGAGAATGGAACAAAAAGCTGCAATAAAATTGGCCTTCATGACCTTCATAGTGTCTCTTGTTTTCTCTCTGTTCATTTACAGCCCTCTCCATCTCTCTCTCAGAGCACTTTTCTCCAACAGAAGAGCTTAAATCAAGGGCTGCTGGAACTGCAATAGCCCTGTCTGCCGGTTCTCTGTAATGAACAAAAGCTGGATGTGTGTGTCTGTGTGTGTGTACGTGTTTCAGAGGCCTTCAATCTAGTTCACCTATCTAGAAACACAACCAAAACATTCAGACCTGTCCAGAATTTTTACATTTTCTAAAGAGGCAACTGCTAGTGTTTTGGGTTGTTATAAGGATGCTGCTAGGTGGTTGCTAGGCTGTTAGCTTATTCAATCAAAGCAGATAGATATATAGAGACAGGCAGGCAGACAGATAGTCATGTCACACACACATAGTGCAGTCCTCTTTCCTCCGCTGGGCTCTCTTGATGCCCATATATGGATATATTTCTCAGCACTGACCCCTTGACCTCTCCTCCTCTAAAGATCCCACATACATCAGCTCTACTGTCACTGTAGCAACAGTGTGTGACTCCAGTAGCTACTCTACATATATGTGGAGATCAGTGGCGGCTCCAGGATTTTCTTTTTCTTGGGTGTGCTAAGGGACGACTTAATAGTTCAGAGGGGGTGCTAAGATTTTTTTTTAATAAGCGCTTCAATAACTTCAATATCCTACATTTATTGCATTTTATTTAATTTTCCATTTGACCTCAAAACTATACATTTACAAGATCGCATTGTAAAGTGTCCAGTTATTAAGCACGTTATCAAATTCGCAGAACATCTTTATTATTACATTACCTTATTACCATTAACGTGTTGTACCTGACCGAGGCCTAAGTGACTCCTCCACCATCAAGACCATTGTTTATACATATAGGAACATTATAACATTTGTTAAACTTCTTTTTACTTTTAGGTTTTTAATTACTTTTTTAATGTTTTATGCCAGTGCTATGCAGATTTGCGGTAAGGCTATAGCCCCAGCATGCTCCGCCACTGATGGAGATGCTTGATGTGTGTGTGAGTATATGTGTGTGTGATCCTCCTTATGTGTCTCTGGATCAGGTTGTTGATGGATTTTCAGAGGTTTCCAATTCTGTTTTATGCTTTATTGCACACACATACTCCTACATCTCTGATGACAGGCAAACATCCAAGCGAGACAAAAAAGTCATCATATATTTACTAGAGGTCAAATAACAGCAATCTTTCTCTAGTGTCTCTCTTTTTCTCGTTCCAGCATTCAGTCTGGATTTCTTTTCTGGGAAGAGCAGCCATATCCACTTTTCCTCGGATTACCGTCTACCGTCTAAAGAGCTGCATATTCCACACAAATGTTTCTCGCTCACACACACACACACACACACACACACACACACACACACACACACACACACACACACACACACACACACCGGCAGCTACTGGACACTCAGTAGAGACACGGCTAACCAGAGAGGCTGAGTTCAAGACAAACTGACAGCACACAAATCAGAGAGCAGGGCCCAATCCCACCAGATCATTATCCACCTAATTTCCGAACAATTCAGCACGGATCGAGAGCAGATGAGACCCATCAGCTCCAGCCAGCAGCCCCTCAGATGAGTCACAGAGACCCCGTTCCACCCTGCTGCTCCTGTTAGCACCAAAGACACCCAGCAGCTTGTTTAGATGATCCACAAATGTGGCGATTACACCTCTGCCACAGGAAGTAATGACTGTGTGAACTGGGGTAAAGATAAATGAACTGATTTGTTGGACGGGTGCAAGGCAAGCACAACTGCTTAAGAGAAAATTCTACTCATTAGGGTGTTAATAATGACGAACAGGAACAGTCTGACAGGCTTGGAGAACCTGAGGCCATCTGCACCGTTCTACTGATAGCACCAATAATGCAATTCAGAGAGGCATCAGTCTTACCGCATTAGAATAAACCAAATTCTCCAAACACACTTTCCACCTACTGACAGTTCAGTAGTCCCACCTCAAACCAAGAGAAGCACCACAGAGCTAAATATTTATACTTTTCTAGAAATCAACCTACAAATGGCTTACTCAAAACACTAAATTAGGACAAGTGAAAGTATAAAAAAAACGAAAAACATCAGAAATTACGTAATCCCTGCCATTTATTAATTTGACAAGCCTTCTTTTGTGGACTCATTCTTTATATTATTACTTGATGATTTTTACTTGATATGAGACTATTTGAAATGTCATTTATATGCATTACTGTTCAAAAGTCTGGAGGCATATATACATACAAAATATACATTTAAAAAAATGAATGAATCCTCTTATTCAGCATGGATGCCTTCAATTTATCAAAAGTGACAGTACAGACATTTATAATGTTACAAAAGATTTCAAATCAATGCTGCTTTTATCTTTCTATTCATCAAAGGATATTTAAAAAAATGAATCATGGTTTCCAAAAAAATATTAAGCAACAATGTTTTCATCATTAAGAAATGTTTATTGAGCAGCAAATCAGCATATTAGAATGATTTCTGAAGGATCATGTGACTGAAGACTGGAGTAATGATGCTGAAAATTCAGCTTTGCATCACAGGATTTAAAAAAAAAAAAAAAAAATTTATATTGAAAAAGAAACCAGAAACAAACTAAATATAATGTCATCTAATATTAATTATGCTACTAATTATATTAATTATTTTATTCAGATAATACAAATATATTTTTTTGTGTGTTTTTAGTTGAGAGGTGACATTTCTCCTTCCTTCTAACTTGAGTATATGAGAGCTGAGATCAACAAACCTCTTACAACGCCTCCGTCTCATGGGTTTTCAGCATTACTGATGTCAAAGGTCACACAGTGAGAGCCGCAGAGGGAGAACATACTCATCACCCCATTGTATATGCAAATAACCTGCGACGAGGTAATTAAAATCTCCATATAATGAAGTCAAGCTTGGGCAGGAATATAGAGCAAAGGGAGGGAGAGAGTTGCAACAAAGAAGAAACATAGAGAAAAGAAACTACAAAAAGAAAAATACTTATAAATCCTGAGGAAACTTGTGGTAATATTATGTTAAAAATTAACCTACAGTATATGTATGACATCAAAGTGAGACAGCATGTTTTGGATCTGGAAAAGGCCGACGGGACTGAACTCAGATAGGGTAAACTTGTGAACCAGAGATTTTTTAGAGATTCTAAATCATCGTGCCCTTGAGCAAAACACTTGACTTTCTGTCCACTGACATAACTTTCCTGTTCAGTATGTGGCTGGCTGCGATATACAATAGTTATGTTTCGGTCCTAAATGACTGTATCTGATCAAATCTTATAAGTGAACGAATACAGTATAGCACTGATTCGTAAGTCTTCTAAATGTGTTCCTGCCCTCAAAGACTAACTAGGCTATATCAGTAACACATCAGAGATCAAACAAATAGTCTTAATAGACAAGCTTTTAATCGATTGGTAAAAGTTACTGAATGAATCTACCGCTTCTCTAAACCGAGTTCGAGTAGAGAGGCACTGAATCAAACATCTTGTCTGAGAACAAACCAGGCATGTCAACTGTGAACGAGTATCTTTTGACCGACAATAAACCAATGGGATTAGAATGTTGTTCATTCAGTTCAGCAAAGCATAAGCAGGCAGATGAAAAGTGTAGCACTACACCAAGTTTTATAGGTGTACACACAGCATAATCCTCAATTTATGAATGTGTAAAAATGACTGATGACATCCACAATTTTAACTGCAAGGAGCCTACTTGAAATGCATTGCTATGGTGCCCAATGTAATACAATATCTCAATAGCTCTTTTTAAACACTTTAAGCATATCACTGAAACTCATAAATTATTTTTAGGCTATTGCTGTCATTTCTCTTAAGCTTGATAAAAGCCCAAAAGTTGACAAAATGGAAATAAAAACAATACATTGGCTTTGAAATCAGATATTGTGGCATTATTTCTTGCGTCTCTTAGTATATCATGTAGAGGGGCAATTTTTTATGAAAAATAATATGATTTTTTTTGGTGATTTTGAACGAATCCCAAATGAATGACTCAATTATTCACTCATAATATTCTAAGACATTCATTGGTTGCAACCTACTGGCGTAAATACGTGACCTACAAAAAGAGTCACTGTATGAATCACAGAACAAATCTGAGCACATTTTTTCGGTGAATGGATTCAAAAGATTTGAGTAACAGACATGAATCAAAACCCTAGCACTAATATCAAATAACTATAAAGTGAAAATGGCATGGAATTGCTCATTCAAAATATAGCAAAAGCTAATTTTGTCAATATAATAACATCTGGAAAGAGGTCACCAAGGAGATCTAAAATACTTGGAGAGAGTTTGATTTTGCAATAATATCATTTCGTCAGAATACATGGCTACATTTCAATGGCTGTCAATAGAAACTAATGTTGTTCTGGCATCTACCAGCAGGGATCAAAAGATCTGCTATGGATACTGGCCATGCACTTAGTGTACTGTATTGTGCTTTTGGTAAAGATTCTCCTAAATGACAAGAAATGGTACTTTGGAATGCACACTAAAGCATTTAATGAATTATTAATACACTCTTCCGACCATCGTTTCCTCTGCACAGACCAGCGAACAAATCAAACCTTTTACAGAACTCTGACACCCTCCATACACGTTTAGAGAAGAATATGGTGCAATGAGTGAAAAAATTGTCTTTGTGCACGAAAGAACTCTGGTGAGGGGCGGGATTTAGCAATGTCAATCAAATAACAGCCAATTCCATTCTAATACATTGATGTAATTGAGCTGTTTGTTTCCTGAAGGTTCAGTGAAGTCATGGCAACTGGTTTTCCGAGGTCACGGGGGAAACTTAAAAATGTCGCCATTCCAAGTTTTCAATGGAAAACTTGTAATCAGTCCCTCTTTCTCTACTGGCATGTTTCAAAATCATTTTTCTTTTCTTCTCTTTCTTCCATCACTCTTTCACTGTGCATGCGTCTTTCGAGTCTGCATCTGTTACTGTACCACCCGCCCACACACACACACAGCTATTACTCATAGAGCAACACACACACAGACACAAATACACAACGCTATTACTCAGAGAAATACACGCACACAAATGCATTATAAAAGCTTGTCAGTTTTTTCATTTCAAAAGGTTGTCTGTAAAGCCAAAGAAGCTCTCAAGAGACAAAAACTAGTAGAAAAAAAAGAACAGGGAAGGACAGATGACAAAAAAACAGACCTGTATTTCAATGGCAAAAATACATGGCTTCTAACCTGTATCTGCACGAACACTCACACACACACAGTACATTCACACACATACAGCGGTTGGACAAAATAATGTAAACACCTGTGAATTTGTACATTTCATTTTACCCCAAAATGTACATTCTGTCATTTAACTTCTTGTTATTGTTTTCTTTAGAAGGATATGTTAGGAAAAATGTTCGGGTTACATTTTTTTTCTTTTAACAAAAAATAAATGGGGACTATGGCTGTTGTGCTTTAAAAATGTTTTTTAAAAAAGCTCAAAAGCCTGTGAAAAGTTCACATGTCTAGTTCAGTATATTCCATGTCTCCTGAAGCCAGGCGATAGCTTTGTGCAAGGAAGTTTTTGGTTTTAAGTATTGACTGAAATTTGAAGAAAGCTATTTGAGTAAATTGAGCAAACTACACCTTCAATTTTTTTTCATTTATTTCATTCTTCTGCTCAAAGATGCTGATGGGTCAAGGATGGACGGATAGACTATTGTTCAATAAATGAACAGATTGCAATATTGATTGTGTAATGATCACTTACATCCAGCTCCTACATGGCCGTGTCTTTGAGTTTCACAAAACCTCCATTTTAAAGGTCAAATTGCAGTGATGCGTACCAGTGTCAGGCGTCTGATGCTTCTCTCTTTCTCTATGCAGAATGAATGACAGCTCCAGAAATGTTTACGAGTCAGGTAAATCATGACCTTTGACACTCTATTCAACACCTGTTTTTTTCACTCGCATGCTGATCTAGCGGCACCAGCCCATGGAATAAGGCAAAATATAAATGCGAGAGAGAAAGAAAGAGAGGGAGCGAGGTACTATAATAACCGTAGGAGGTAGAAGGCTTCACAGGAGCAGACTTTCAAAGAGGTAGAAAGAAGGGATAAAGAAGAAAGAAGGAATAACGTTAAAAGGAAAGTGCTCTGCAGGAAAATGAAGCGGCTGAAGCTGTTTGGGACGTTTCTATTGAGCTCCACTGAAGGTTTAATCAATCCTCCAGAAAGCGTTTGGTGTACATATATCACACCAGGCTACATTTGGCACTAGCACGTGCGCGTATGGACATGTAACCTATAGAAGTGCATTGATATGTCGTGTTTTCAGGACACATTTGGAAGAGAAAGGCGTATGTTTTTTTTTTATGCTTGTACTCGAACTAAACTCAGACATGGTTTTACATGAACACTCTCCAGTTGGCTGCACAACTATTCTACACGGGTAACCAATGGCCAACCATAGCGAGAATAACATAAACATGTACGTTAGTGTGAGTAGAGACACACACACATTTATGGGTACACAAGTATGGATGAAGTTCTTAAACACCCCAAAATGGCAGGCTGTACCTAAAACAGGCCAGTCATCACCCCAGCAACCATCTGCACGGACTAAACAAAACAAAATCAGAAATGACACTTTCAATGAATGATAAATGGCAAAAGCTGGGATAAAAATGAGTGAAGTGTGCGTGTTTAACTCTTTTCCCAGTGTGTTTGAGTTAAGCCACTCTCTGAGATGATTGACAGATGGCACTGGTTAGCTTTCCGGTGGCAACGTCCCCCTTACTTGTGTAAGCCCAGCTGTGTGTTTATAGTCCAGGAGTGAGAATTATGCTCTGGCACACAAACCCCTTGAGGACTGATTAGCGTCTCTCTCTGTCCATCTCACTGTCCTCAGTCAAACATCCTTAAGGACTCATTAGTTTCTGCTTCTGTCCACACCGCTGTCACCCCACATCCACCCAAGACCACATCCACCCAAGGCCTAGGCTGCATCCTAAATTGCATACTTCTACAGCGTACTAAGTTCACTGTGGATGGGTTAAAACACTTTGAGTATGTTTTAATATGGTCTCTAGTATTGGGACACACAGTACAACATCATGATATTATATTTTCATACCACAGACCAATTAGTCGCAAACTATGCGCTTTTGCATGCAAGCATTAACACTAGGGTTGGGTATCGTTTGAATTTTAGTTTCCGATTCTGCTTATCGATTCTGATTCTTATCACTTCCCCAAAAAAATTAAGTCAAACATTTAGATAAACTGTGTCTTTTTGCAAAACATTCTGTTGCAGCTGAATACCATGAACAAAAATCAGAAGCCTATAGAACACTTACACAAGGAACTTTTGACAAAAATACAACAGCAAAAACAACTAGACTGAATAATATAAGTTTCAAACATTATTAAAGACAAGTCAACAGTCAGTAGTAAAATAAGAACATAAACAAAGCACCAATAAATACAACTGAACAAAATTCAGATAGAGAAATTGAAATCAAATGTAAAATAAAACAGCATAGTTTTCTTTTTAGAAATAAAACAGATTCATTCTTAAAGTTCAGTCAAGAGCAGTGAGTGATTTTCTCTTTGTCTTTTGTTGTTGTATTTACAATAATGGCAGCAGGTTTATTAGGCTGCTGTCACTTTAAGACCGAATGTATGGATCCAATGTACTGATGCACGTGCATTTTCTTTCACAACTGTTTACGTTCACTCAAGAAAAAAACATCCTGTTTACGAGGATATTTTGACAATTCTGAGTGTATTTGTCCGTTAAATTGCAATAAGAAACGAAAGAGAACTCAGTTCAGTATAGAGTGGTGCAGTGGTTACAAACAAGAGCACAATTACTAAGCTTTCAAGAGCACAATTATAAACAACAAGGCTGTGAAAGTGGATGAGTGAGTAGGCGAGTTTACCTGTTCAGCTGATGACGTTTAATGTCCCCGACAACCCCTGTAGTCCAATTTAGCCACTTGTTAGCAACCGCCTTTTACAAGACAAGTAAAAGCTTTTTTTTTCTTTTTTTTTTCTTCACAAGAGGATATTACGGATGTATTTTATAGAATAAAGCGTGGAAATATCCTGAGTTTGTGTTCACTCCAAACCTTATTTCAAGCATTTAACCAAAAACCCATTCAAAAAGCCCATGGACTTCAGTACGATGGAACTTGAAATGCTAACTCGTTTCTGGCAAAAAAAACAAATGCTGCCTTGCACCACTCGATTTGCACTCTATTTGAGTGCAATAATAGAGTGACTCTATTACATTTTTTTTTTTTTTATAGAAAACAGTTATTTTAAATTGTAATAATATTTTGCAATATTTTACTGTGTTTTGATCATATAAATGCAGCCTTGTTGAGCATAAAAGACTACTTTCAAAACCATTTTAAAAAATCACAAACTTTAGAACAGTAGCGTATATTTTTTTACAATATAAAACGTTGAAAAAGTACCGTCACAAATTCCTTCTCTTGCGAATGGGAAAAGAATTGTTTCGTAATATTGGCCCGAACAGCACATACAGACCAATTCTATGGCATCAACAAAAATCTGACATTTTCACATGATTTGAGACACACTAATCATAACCTTAGCATAGTATACAGTAATGATAGCGTGCGAATTGTACAAACCCACTGTACAAGCACACATGACAGCTATACGCAGAACTCAAGACACTTTTTAAGGGCAGAATATGTTCAAATTCACAAACATTATGCTTCACGGACTGAGAAAAACACTGCACTCATCCCACTTGGATGCAGAGAGCAGTGAATTCACCTCCTCACCTCCACCGTCCAGTCTGAATGAGAATTAGCTCTGACAGCTGGTTGTGGGGGCGCGTGGAACAACTGTACACTCACAGACTGTTTCCTTTCAAACCTGAAATGCTACAGCCACACGCTGAGCATGTAACTGTGCCATCTGTCACGTTTGGCGTTTTTTACTGTGGCTAATTATTTCAAAACTAGCTTGTTAGTCCGCTTGATAAATACAATGTATTGTTTTGACAACATTTGTTGTTTAGTTATCTGAGATTTGAGGCTAGTTAATAAATCTGAGCTTCATTTAACCAACATCTGATTCAAGCATCTCATTTGCAGTGAAATAAAGCTAAAGAAATGTTAGATTGTCGTCTTTTGACAACATATATACATACAACATTTGTTGTTTAGTTATCTGAGATTTGAGGCTAGTTAATAAATCTGAGCGGCATTTAACCAAAATCTGATTCAAGCATCTCAATCTCAATATACATATATATATATATATATATATATATATATATATGTGTGTGTGTGTGTGTGTGTGTGTGTGTGTGTGTGTGTGTGTGTATATATATATATAGTTTTTACACTAAATTAACACACCTAAGAATGATACTAATAATTAAACTAATATTTCAATACATATATTTTTTAAATAAAACATGAAAAATGCCACATGAGATTTCCGAGAACATTTTTGAGCAACAAATGGTTGCATCAGAATTTAGATGTGATTCATTAATATAGACAGTTTGAATTGACTCAAGGAAATTAATCAAACTTACCACATCTATCAGTTTTTTATAAACTTAATTTACCATAAATTAATTATTAATGAATATTAATGATAATCCTGAACAACAGATTTTCATTCAGTTAAATGTTTTACATACAGAACACAGAAAATAACGTCATGAATGTGATGCAACTAAAGCCTATTAACTATTTTAAAAAGTGACGAAAAAAATCTTTATTTTATTTATTTAAATTTAAAAATCTCTCTTATACTCAAAAAGTCACAAGACAAGATCTTAAAGCTAATCCCTTAATGAAACTTAACAGGCAAAAAAATAAACTATAAACTATAAAAACATTCACGATGTTGCTTAATCTTTTATCACCAGCAAATTCCCTATTATAAATATTCAACATATTGTCGTACATCCCTAATGCTCATTCATGCTGTATTCTAACTAAAAGGCCAAAGATTCTCAAACAGCTGTGATGAGCAGTAAGAAACACACAGTAGATGTGTGTGTGTGTGTGTGTGTTTCGTTAGGCCAAAATGCTTCTCTTTTCCGCTTGGTTACAGAGGCCACAATTATCCTCCACTCATTCCTCCATCTGTTCTTACAATACGCCACATCTCTCCTTCATTCTGCTCTTTTCTACAAAATGAGCCACTGAAGCAGTATGTATGTAAGATGAAGTGTGCGTGCGTGCTGTTTAATTAGCGCATATATGCATGACAGATGACTGAGAGAGAGAGAGAAGAGAGAGAGGGAGACCATGCACAACAGTTCTTTTTTTTTTTTTGCTGACAAAAACTAATAACAAGATGTAAATTAAAATAGCTCAGTTTAGTTACTTATCCTCTATGGCAGATGGGCTTGTACTCATAAATACCCGTGGTGAAAACACAAAACAAATCACAGTGCTTTTTGATTCGACATGGGCGCTGAGCGAGCAGAATCTGTTATGCTTCAAACGAAAATCCCAATTTGTAGCTCTGCCTTTGAGATCAAAGCTTCCCATTCACATAATTTCCTGATTGTGTGTCTATTGTAAAACTTTAATGTTTCTCCAATAAAGGGATGAGAGTTCAATACACATACAGTGGTGTGCAAACGTCGGAAATCATTCTGCATTTGTTTTTCTTCACAAATTAAAAATCTGCATGGCAATTTGAGTGAGAATTATATATTTTTTTCAAATGTCTAAAAGCACTCGAGCTGCAAGAACTCCACAAGTTTGTGTAAAACCTGCTGACTAGTGACCTAGAAATAGTGCAGAATCAATTTTTATTTATTTCAAGGTTTCAAATTAGAAATGCTACAGTCCCACATCTCCAAAGTACTCACAGTCAAGATATTTATGTTACAAATTTCTATTTCAAAATTAACCAGCACAACCGTTTTCAATATTGATAATAATAAATGTTTCTTGAGCAGCAAATCAGCATATAAGAATGATTTCTGAAGGATCATGTGACAGTGAAGACTGGAAATGCTGAAAATTCAGCTTTGCATCACAAGAATAAATGACATTTTAAAATATATAGAAACAGTTTACTGAATTGTAATAGTATTTCACAATATTACTGTTTTCCCTGAATGTTTGATAAAATAAATGTAGCTTTGGTGAGCATAAGAGACTTCTTCCAAAAACATTAGCCTCTCATAATTTACACATAAACAATTAATTGTATTGCCTAAAGCTTCATTAACAAGAGAGAGCGATGGTAAATTAAAGAACCATGACAGAACTATAATGTTTGCATGTGTGTGGTTCCTGGGTCTGCTTGTAAAAAGGAAATGTGGTTGACCTCTGACCCTTAGCAAAAATATGTGGATGATCTTGTTGACATTTGACCTGAGAAATTGTTCACTGTTCTACTGTTCTATGCCTATTGAGTTTTCCCAAGATGAGGAAATCTTTCAACCACTTACAGTATTACGGTCACTTATGGTCAATATCTATTTATTTCAGCGTACTGCTGTTTGCTGCCTCTCTTCTCATCCCAAACAGACCTACAGTCCCATAGTTGACAGGACTTTCAATTTCCCTGGAGCTAGCGAAGTGCCTTGCTCCAATTAGCTCATTCTATAAACAACGCAAGGAAACTAAGTTTAGATTTAAAATTAGTGCTGCTATCCGCTTTTTTGGCTTTGATGTCAAAATGTAAACAAAAGTGCACATTAAATGTAGAAAGGTTTAGAGAAAAGATGTAAAAAATGTAAAATTAATAAATAATATAAAATTAATAAAATTAACTTTGTTCAAAATAAATAAATTCAATCAAGTAATAATAAAATTAAATAATTTATCATTTCATTCTGCTTTCTAAAGACAGGTCAGAATTCATCACAAATTATTTTATTCCATTGACAGCAATAGTTGTATGCGTCTCTTCAAAAGTGCATGTGTTTTAATAGAGGGTTTTTGGGTTCACAGGGGGTTTCAAACTGGGGTCAAATTCTAGAAAGCCTGTAGAACTGTTCAGAGAAAAGACGTAAAATTATTTTTTTTTAAGTGTAAAATAATCTAATATATAATCTAACATTTTTTATTCTTTTTTATGAAGTGCCAGCTAGAGGTGTTGACATGCAGAGTAACATCAGGATAAAGGGTAATATTTTGATGCAACCTTACAGATTGCTGTTGTAACATTATACATATAATTTATGTAACAGTAGAAAGAACGTTATACAGGTTTGGAATGACATGGGTGACTGAATGACAGAATTTCATTTTTTTGGAGCACTGTCCCTTTAAACGATGACTACTACTCTGTCTGGTGCTCTCTGTGTAAACTACTAGACTCTCTTGGAACCAAAAGACAAAGCTTGACTGTCAGAAACAAGATGCACATGAAAACGAATGCTTGTGTGTGAGGGGGAGGGCTGTATGTACACATGTTTTTATTGATCATGTTGTGCAGGTGAGTGTTTATCTCTCCTGTGCTGTGTGTTTATGCTTCCTCTTTCTAACATCTTCTCTTACTTCCTTTGGCTTTAATAATATTCTGACTTATCTAATCATGCAAACTGTTACTGTAATGTACATATAATAAACAGACAGATAAAAAGAAGGAAGATGCAAAGCAGACAGACTGCGGTGTGCCTTTCCATACTTGTGCGTTTTAAACCAACACAACACACATACACAGACGACCAATCATATAGCGGCTCTCTTACGTTCACACACCACTGATTTATAGCTGAGAGTGACACATTTATTAGATGTTATCGCCTGTATATCAACTTTGACTGCATTACGAGGAACCACTGAACGTTAGAAAGGTTAATGTCAGGTCAAAGGACTCGAAGTGACCTACATTCAATCTGAGGTCAGAGCCACTGAAAGGAAGGCCACACACACATTCACAAAAATTGCAGATTTTATAATATTCAATTCTTGGAACTGTATGAATCAAGAGTTTCGAAAGCATTTAGCATTAGCATGGCTGCAAAAGGCGATAAGAAGTGGAGATCAGGCCGATTGTACAGAAACACAATCACTCTGTTTGGATTTGTTCTCTTCTGATGACTCTCCCTCCCTCTCAATCTCTCGCCGTGTCTCAGGCGGCATGGTAAAAAGACCTTTTGGAGCATTCAATTCACTCCTTTGTGGCTGCTGTCAGCATTTTAATTGAACCAGGCAGAGATGAACAATACCACAGAGAGTTATGGAGTTTGTGTGTGTGTGTAGATGTGGGGCGGGGGGGAAGAAACGTTTAGTAAGACAGAGAGAGCTATTTGCTGTGATTCGGCTTGAATTTGTCTACTAAAACAAACCAACAGCTGGAGTTACTTTTGAATAACTCTCATGACTTTTGGTTTGATGGTTGGATTTATAGTGCCACTCTTACAAAATTGATCGAATGAGGAAATTCAAGGGTTAGTTAACTTTTCTCCCATAGAACCCAGTGAAATGTTTAGCAGAATGTCCAGGCTGCTTTTTTCTTACATGAAATGGGGATGGGTTTGGAAAGTTGATGAGCTGATGATATAATACTTTTTTTTGGGGGAACTATCCCTTTAATAAAAGAGCAAACCATCTCCGTTAAAGGGATCGTACACCCAAAAATGAAAATTATGTCATCATTTACTCAGCCTCAAGTTGTTCCAAGCCTGTATGCGTGCGTTTCCTCTGTTGAACACAGAAGATATTTTGAAGAATGTTGGTAACCAGACAGTTGACGGTAGCCATTGACTTGGTAGGAAAACAAATTCTATGGAAGTCAATGGCTTACATCAACTGTCTGATTACAAACATTCTATTAAATATCTTCTTATTGTGTTCAACAGAAGAAACGCACGCATACAGGTTTGGAAAAACATGAGGTTGAGTAAATGATATTTTTTTTAATAAAAAAAACAGAATTTTCATTTTTGGGTAAACTATCTCTTTAAGGCAATCCCCCGGTTTGTGAAACAGCGTTTAGGATCACACAAACTGGAATACATTTTTTTCAGGATTCTTTGATGGGTAAAAACAATGGCATTTATGTGAAATAGATTTGTTTTGTAACATTACACGTCTTCACTGTCTCCTTTAATCAGTTTAATGCATCCTTTGTTTAAAAGTATTCATTTCTTTTAAAAATATCTTACTAAATTCTTAGCAACAGTGCACAAATATTTTCAATAATATACATTATTAATGGGTCTGACTACTAAATGTAGGTGATCCGTGGCATCAAAACGTTGAAAACCCATGAGTTAACTAATAAATATTTACCCAGGCTCACATTCTAAACATATAGCTCAGACTCAATAACAGGTCAGACTGTGATCCGGTAGGAACTTGGATTATTCTCAGTATAATGGGATTATATGAAGCTGGTGTGCGATTATGACAGATAAGGATGTGACTGTGAGCTCTGCTCTTGTGCAGCCAGATTAGGGATTAACCAGAGACAAGATGCTCTCATTCAAACCCATAATATCTAGGAGGACTGTGTGCTGGCTCTCTCTGGCTCTCTCTCTCTCTCTCTACGCATCGCCTTGACCTTTTCATTTCATCTCTTATTTTTCTTCTCTGGCTCCAACAGTGAAGCTCCAGGCACAGAGAACCCATGAAATTAAACCAGTATATCATCTCAAACACCCACACACACACACACACTCAACATTTCCTCATTTAACACTGAAATGGTTGTGGAATGATATGGAGCATCTACCTCGTTGACTGAGTGTGTGTCAGTGTGACGTTAATGTGTGAAGTCATTGATCAAGTTCATCCCAGAATCCCTCAAGCAGCCAGGCACTTTAAAGTTCCACTAAACCGGATGGCACGGTTGCTCTCTCAGGGCCTCACGCACACACACACACACACACACACACTGCTCACACGACACCCGGAGTGAGTCCACAGACACCCCTGTCAATTTAAAACACATGCTGGATATGAGAAAAGAGAGAATCAAGGACAACAAAATCCCCACAATGTCACTCGGCAAAACGACGTTCCGTTCATCGCTGTCGCGCATGTCATTCTGCCGTCCCTGTGTTCCCTGGCGACCACCCCTCAGACTTCCTCAGATGCTGAGATTTCCCACAAGGCTGTCGGTGTGACAGCACCAATGACAGCGGAGAGGCTGAGTGGGAGGAGCTGTCACGCTGCATGACAGCTCTGAGCCAATCACGGCCCAGCTGAAGCTCCGAGAGGGCTGGGACTGTCAAATCAGACACTACTAAATTTCATGTGTTTGTGGGCTGTTGTACTTACGTAATCTACATGGCGGATCTGTGTTGTTCTCTATGTGTAAGTATGGGTACCTCCTCTTTTGTTTTGTGCTGATCTTTAGTGATCACTGTTGACATTTAGCCGTTCAACAGCTTTGAATGAATTATAACACAGTGTGCGAGTTTATCGAAGCCAATCGCAACACTACACGACTCAAGCTCGTCAACTGTGATCTTTTGAGTTGTAGTAGTCAACAACGCTGTGCTGGTATGCATACTTGCTGCTAGTTTGTACACTTGTGAGACATGTACTCAAGTGTGTATACAGTCACAATAAACCATAGAGCAAAACTGAACATTGAGAAGCAGGAGCAGAAAACAAACTAAAAATATTAGCAAAACCTGACAAAACTTGTCTTTGGGAACATCTAATGAGGCCCTGAAAAGTAACAGTATGAAAGTAAAAGTAAAGAATGAAAGTAAATAATGTTTAGTCAGTAGTAATTAAATATCTTTCTATAAAACAACTGCAGTCTGGAATATCCTCAGATAAATAGAGACGGATGTTTCTGGGACTTTCCTCCTCAGACTGGAAGCTAAATCTCCTCAGACATCACTAACAAAAGCACAGTACGAAACATTAATAACATGACCAACAGATCAGTCAAACTCTGTCTAACTAATCACGTTGAAAGGACAACCTATCAGGGCTGTTCCTTCTTTCTCCTTTCTCCATGGCAACAGCCAATAGGATCTGTTTTCTGGTTAATTGACTTTTTGAGAGCAGAGGCAGAAACATCAGTCTCTTTAATGAGGAAAAAATAACTTCAAGAAATTAAGTCTCTCTCTCTCTCTCACACACACACACACACACACACACACACACACACACACACACACACACACACACACACACACACACACACACACACACACACACACACACACACACACACACACACACACACACACCTCTAAACCAATACATCATTCCTGCTAAATTATAAAACCCAGGCACACAAAACAAAAATCACATCTAATAGCACAAAACAAAAACACAAAAATATGTAACAGTGTGACTAACACTGTACCAACAGAGACCAAACTTATCCAAAAAATCCTCTTCCTACCCCCACTTGTCTTTCTCTTCATGCTTTTCTATCTTGCGGTCGCATCTTCGGTTCCGGCATGTGCGTGTGTTGGTTGGACTTGTGTTCTATGTTCTCGGGTTTCATGAATAATTGAGCTAACAGGTCCTTAATTTAATTTAATTAACAGCCTACATAATGTTTGGCAGAATAAACAAGACAGAAAGAGAGGCAGAAACAGGGTGCTGACCACGGAATCTCAGCACTGAGTGCATATTTGACATTTTATATGATAAATTACAATTGTCAACTGCTTGTTTTTAATCTCATCTTTGGAACGTGTTTACAATTTAGTTTCATGGGAGATGTAAGTTTAACACTAACCAACCAATCAACCAACCGATTAACTAAAACTATGCTTACTAAATAAGTAAATAAAACCAAAATGTTAAGTAACTAAATAATAAAACTATGCTAAATAACAAACTAAATAAAAATACACTAGAACTCCACTAAACAAATAAATCCATGCTAGCTATGTAACTAAATAAAAAATAAAAATGAAACCAAATAACTACAAAAACTATTAATATAGCTAAATAATTAAAAGCTACACTAAGTAACTAAATACAACTACGCTAACTAAATGAGTAAATAAAACTAAGTAACAAACTAAATAAAAATACACAAAAGCTCCATCCAGTAAACAAATCTATGCTCACTACCTAAATAAGTATACAACTTAATAAATAAATAAATAAATAAATAAAACTGATAACACTTATGCTTAACTATAAGCTAATCACATTAATATTGATATTTGTCTATAATGTGAGCACGCTTTGATACAGTCTACTGAGTGTTTGATAATATACAGAGTGTATTTGTAATATTATTTTTTTTTTGTTAACAACTGTTTATTAAGTTTTCTTTTTTAACATCAAGAAAAACAAAAATACAACGCAAAAATCTAGAACCCATCCCATCCCACCCCTGGTAGACTTCAAGAAGCATACAAATCAAATACAAACATAGAATGAAGACCCAAAAAACAATCGTGAAAATAAAATAAAAATTATAATAATAAAATAAAAAGAGAAAAAATATATAATAGAAAATGTATTTGTAATATTTAAAAAAATCTTTTTATAATGTTATTCTGTATTTTTAATAGATTACATTTACAATTTTAGAAACTTTTCACAACTATTAACCTTTACAATCAGCAAAACATTTCCAGATCCCTTAGGGCTTAGTTTGTGAGCATATTGTCTTCCACATTGGGCAATTTGACCCTACCCAATTGAATGCCATGGTTGGTCCTCAAATTGAGCTAAAAATAGTGCACTTACATAGCCCACTTTACAGTAAATGATTCCGAGAAGACCTTCGACTGCTGGAGGGTCTTGAGTCATTTCTTATCAGCGGTGGGGAAAGTTACTTTGAAAAGTAATGCATTCAAATATTGTGTTACTCCCTTAAAACTAACTAATTGCATTACTTAGTTGCTTTTAGGAAATGTAGGAAATGTAATGCGTGACGTTATTTTTGCGTTTTTTCCCACCTGGGCTGGGCTTGCTTTGTCTTTTTATAAACAAAAAAGTTATATTTTTGGGCAAATGTAAAGGCCCTATCACACCAAAATTTAAATAAGGCTGAAGGAAATGCAAATTCACGCATATACAGTAGAGGGCGCAGCTCAAACAAACCTTGTAGCTGTGCTGCCATTCTGAATTGCAGGATAAGAAAGTTTAACACTTCACCAATAAAAACAATGTCATTTTTGCTCATGGTTGAACTAAATCATGAAGGTCAGCAGCAAGAACATTGGTTAATAAAGTGAGATTAAATGCATAAAGATATTTGTTTCATTTAACATTTAAATATTGGGTTGTACTGTATTTGCGTAGCATTCTGATTTAGCATTTCATTGATTTTATTCATTTTGAGGAATAGTGAATCTGTTTTGTGCAAGTGAGATGAGTAATTGTCTGCTCACATTTAGTCTATAGAATTACAATAAGCTTTTACAATAAGTGTTTACATAGCACACATAACACCTCTGCTCTTACTCCCGATTTCTCTCAACATGGGGACAAGAGATACCCTGGTAAACCAGAGTTCTCGCGAGAGCACAAGTTGAATTTGCTCAGCGAGTTACTCTAGTGTCGAGCAATGGAGCTCATTAAATATGCCCCTCGATCTGAGCTGCACCAATCACATCGGGTTATCTGATATAGGCGGGCCAGAGGCGAGCTAAACAGATGACGACAGCGCTGTGACGTCGAAGTCATCAGTAAACATTGCAAGATGCCTATGGATGAATAGCAGTTGTTTGAAACGGCTTTGGCCGCTACAATGAACGAGTTAGACTTGGCTTTTTCCCAAAAGAGGAACAGAAGACGCCGCTCGAATCGTTCCTTTGCAAGAAGGGTGTTTTTGCTGTTTTGCCGACCGGAAGAGTCTAATCCACCAGTTAGCTCCGCTGGTAGCTAAGCGTATGGGGTTTATTGTTGTGATTGGTCGTAGTGTTATCCAATTGCGTGCTGTGAGATTTTCAAATGCATGCTTGGTGCCGCCCCTAGAGCTGGCCGATTTTCATTGACCGACACCAGACCATTCATCTTTTAGATTTAGGTCTGGATTTCCAGGCTAGACAAGAGAGCTTTCAGTCAATAAATGGGAAAACAAAGTAACTTGCATTACTTATTTGAAAAAGTAACTCAGATATTTTGTTGTAAATTTAAAAGTAATGCGTTACTTAGTTACTTGAAAAAGTAATCCGATTACCTAACTCGAGTTACTTGTAGTGTGTTACAACACTGTTTCTCATGTCTGAACAAAACTACAAACAGTTAATGCAGTACAAAAATAGATGAAACGATCAATATTTCTGCAAAACTTTTTAAGGGTCTGTGTGTGCGAATATAGTTATTCTGATCATTTCTCATGGGGGTTTCTTTAAGTTCCCAACATTAGATTCGTCTCGCTCTCAGAAAACCTGCTCTGATATTTTGCCAGTTTTGCATTTACAGAAAACCACACAAACATCATCCTCCTGACATGGACCCACATACAGAGTCTGAAAGTTCACTAGAGGGAGAGGAATGAAAAGAAGTCTACAAATAGATAACTGGAGGATACACAGAGAGAGACGGTTTGCCTGATATGGACAAAACGGCAATGCCTCAACCCCAGTTTTATGTGGTGTGGGTTAGGGGTTAGGGGGCCTGCATGTGTTTTCTCTGCTGGTCTTTCATGGCAGGGTTTCATTTCTGAGGCAACCATCTGGATCAAACAGCATCAGACGCTACAGGACAACACACACATGTTTGCTTCTCATCTGTCCACATGCCTAAATGCTTCTCTTTTTCCTCATTACACTGTATACATCCATCTCTCCAGCTGCTATTCTCACTCTTACTGGATATTCTCTCTCGCCCTTCCTCTCTGACAGCGTTTAACAGTCTCGTCATCTCTCCTGCTCCTACATCACCAGATTAAATTAGATGGTAAACCTGCTGTGACTGACGCACGCACGCACGCACGCACGCACTAGTATTGGCATGTATGAGCTATATGATTTGATAGATGCCGTTTTTACCCTCGATTTCCGGTTTTATTTTGTAGAAACCATGGAAACACCAAAGATGCTTTAATATAGTATGTTTTATTAGACAGGTGAGCAAATATTTGGAGACATTCATCGACAGAAAACAAACCATTGTTATACAGCTCAACACACGATCTAGCTCATTGCAGTGTGCCAACAAGTGTCCAATGAAGCGCAGTGAAATTTAGCGACCTATGTGGCGTTTCCTGATGGATCGAGGTTGTTCGTTAACTTCATTTTATACGTGCAATTCACACGAGCTCTAAGCGCATGCGAGACTGCTGCGAGTAGTCAAACTTTATTAATGAAACAGAAAATCAGAGGGAATAATTTCTTTATTGTATTTAATTTTTTTACCGGTTGGCCGGTCACATGGCTTTCATAGTTTTCAGTTACGTGTCGTGACTGGTGCGGAGACCTGGAGTGTTATTTAAATTTTTATTTAGTTTTATTCATATTCATATTCATATTTTGATTTTGAATTAGTTTTATTTTTAAACTAATCAGTAATCAGTATCGGAATCAGTAAAAAAAATAGAGGACACTGACAACGCGCTATAAGACAGGACCGAGCAGGTAATATTTAATATGAAACAAAGTCTCAACTTTCAAATTTGGTCAGTCAAAGAAAATTAAACAATAAATAGGCTTACCGTTTTGTGGCTCTTTAATGTGTCGTGACAGATTGCCTCAGTTAAAGCCAAGTTCAAATCCACCGACGTTAATCTACTAACTCTCCTGACTGCTTTGTCGGACAAAAATGGTGGATTTTGATTGGTCAGACTCAGATCGCATGTCAATCAAACTCCCTACAAAGGATGAATTGATGCTAATTTAAGCACCAGCTTTTTAAAAGCGATGTATTTTTTTTTAATTATTATTATTTTATTTTTTATAGTACAGTTTTACTGTATTTTCATTCAAATAAATGCAGATATTTTTGTCATTTTTTCCTTAGTTTGTTTTCTACATGTATATATATTGCAATGACAATGAATCCCATGTTTCATAAGACAAAAACACTGGGAAGAGGACGGACACACACATGGGCTCTGGGGGTCTTGTTGCTCGAGTGACATTGCCCCATTATTTCAACTCATGCACTCTGGGCAGGACCAAACAAAGAAGTTTCACAGGGGGGCTGTGTGTGTGTGTGTGTGTGTGTGTGTGTGTGTGTGTGTGTGTGTGTGTTTGTGTGTGTGTGTGTGTGTGTGTGTGTGTGTGTGTGTGTGTGTCTGTGTGGTGTACACAAAAAGGACTGAAGTCATGGAAAAAATGTTGAAGTTTACGTAGCTATTCAAAACAAGAAGCTGTGCCAACAAGAGACAGAGAGACGCAGAGCGAGACAGAGAGAGAGATTAATCATGGTTAGTAATCTTTAAACATTCTGTAATTTCAGTGTATACCAATAATGGTGATGAGAGTTGTTTTGCTGCTCCACAATTATCTTTGGATTAACATTAAATTCAACAATCACAAGATGGGAAAAATTAGAAACACAAAAACGGACAACATGATTTTTTTTTTTTTTCTGCTGTACTAAAAGAAACTGTGAGAACTGTATGTGTGCGTGTGTGTGTGTTTAGGGGATGTCTGGGCATTCCTGGGGGATTCCGACATTTTCCATTCCCTCTCAGAATGTCCCAGACTCTTTTCCATGAAACCAGAGCAACGGCTAATTCAGCTACCAGCACAAATGTAATCAGTCCCTGAAACACAAATCTAATGAATGCATCAACAGAATTTATTTATCAAATAAATCTTTCTGCACAGAGGGATGTTACTGAGCAACAATTAAAAGAATTTGATTGTCAATGTCCTTTCCCTGGCACTTAAATAACTAAATAAACGTTAAAAATGTATTACTTAAAATGTATTCGTACAGAGCGTCTGTATTGTTTTAGCACCCAATTCATTAAAATAATTATATAAATCAGGTAACATGGCGACAATTAGGGATGAACATCAAATTAATGTACAGATGTATACGTGTTTCTCATATAGGCATACAAAAAAAAGATATATTTTCTGTTTTTCGCTTCATTTCTTTAGAGCAAGAAAAACAACTAACAAGTAAACAAAGTTTTATTGACTTTCTAAAGGCAAAATACGGTCTGACATGTAGAATTTGTGGTGCCAGCTGGCCTTAAGTCTGGAGGATTAATGAATATCAGGAGCAGAGAGGATATGATTCATAACTCGGCAACAGGAGAGAAAGAAATATTTCATTTCCTTTTGTTCAAACTGAGTGAATGGACACTTCACAGTGATGATTAGATGGCAATTTAAGCTGAGTGCTGTACAGTATGTGTGACAGTATATGCAAATCATATGGAAGTGTGCGCACATGCATGATCAATTTTTTTACTGTCAAATGTTTTTATGTTGAGACGAGAGTTAGTAGATTTACAATCAGATGTACTTCTGTACTAATTTTTTGAGTTTCTGGCCCTATTTTTTTTTAACCTATTCGAAGTGCCAGACTTGCACGCAGAAACAAACAAGTTCATTTTTGGTGTAGATTTCTTAGTGACTTTCATGTCACACCAATATTCTTTCTTATAGTGTGAGAGGATAGTTACAGGCAGGAGAGAAAGAGAGAGAATGACTGGAAAAGAACCACAGCCGATTAAATGAAAAGAGAAGGAGGGAGGGAAGACATAAAAGAGTGCAATCGTGATGCGCACATCAAAGCTTCACCATAACGACCATGGCATTTATGATGACATGTACGATAAGTGTGTGTGTGTGTGTGTGTGTGCATGTTTGTGACACTCTAACGTACAATCTTCAGTGGCTTTTGTCTATTATAATCAAACCTCTTTTCAACGTAAATTGCTTTGTTTTTCATTCAAAACACGGTTACGACCTTGACTGCTGATCTGAGACCTGCTTTACTGCTCTCTTAAGTTTGAGTTCCATGAAAGAAAATCCAGATAAAACCAGCTTCTGATGGCAGTAGGTTTTAATTTCCAGCTGGTCTAAGCTGGTTTAGTTGATTGCATCAGCTGCAATACCAGCATTCATCAAGTCCGCCCTTTTAAAATTATTGTAGGAAAAAAACTATCAAAAAAACATTTGTCTTTAATTTATCAGGGACTACAAAACAAAAGTTGTTCCCAAATTCAAGTACTTTAATTTAATTTATGAATTAATAATTTTTTTAATTTTTTATTTGCAACAGAAAGCTGCCTGGTTTGAAAGCGACTTCTGCATGAGCTGTGATTCATGCATCACTACACTTGACAATAGACAACAGGATTTTTGAGGTAAACTGATGGAGACATGCATGAACTGGTTAACTTGCTTAACCATAATGTTTAAAAACACAGCTTGACCACCTTAAAACTCCACGAAAAACATCCTTCTTCCAGGACCCCTTTGAATAGAGCCAAGCTGCTCATCTCACCGCCTGCCAAAATAAGCCCAACAAACAACAGCAATCTTACACATTCTGACTTCCTGTCAATTAGACATCGTTTCGACGGCAGCGATCAGCCTCTCTGCCCATCCGCCAGAACGCTTTGCTTCTGGAGACAGACGGATGAGGCGCATGTGTGTGTCATAGACAAAGCAGAAATAAGGGTGCAGAAATAAATATAGGCGTGTTTTATCAATGAACTCAAGTCTATCACTGAACAACTCAACCCGCTAAATGCTGTCCGTATACTGTGCGTCATGTCAGGGCGTCACATGTCATTTCATTTTTATGTGTGGAGCCTTAGAGGTGGCGTTTAACTGATCTGAGTCAGTCCGACAGACTAACCAAGCCTAGTATAATTAACGCCGGCTTATTTCTAAACCAGTTCAGTTGGCACAAATGAACATCTTTTGATCTTTTGCGGTAGTCAGAGTTCCAGGACAAGTCTTTTGTCAAGAGCTTGTTTGACACACAGTTAAATAATAAAATACTAATTTTTTAAAAGATACAGATAAATTAATATGGGATGAGTTCAGTGGAGTGGGTTACAGCTCTTCTGTGGTTTAATTGGCTTTGGAATACGAGAGAGAGAAACAGGGGAATTTCACACAGACTGATATGTGTGTACATATGTAAGTGTGTGTGCGTGTGTGTGTGTGTGTGTGTGTGTGTGAGGGCCTGGAAAAGACAGTTGCTTAAGCAGAACACCAGAGGATTCTGGGACGTGAGTTGTGCCTTGGGTAACATCATTGCAGAGAGCTGCAGTGACGCACTCCAAAAGATCACACACGCTCGCACACACACCGGGAGCGGTTATTTGGAGAGAACGTGCTGGAATATGACAACAACGATTCAAATGCTGATAATTTACGTCAATCTTGCTCACCTCCCTCAGCGTCACCTGCCATCTTTCTTGTTTTTCATTTAACTAGCCCTCCCTCGCCATTTTCTCTGTGAAACGGCATCCAAATAGTGCAAAGAGAAGCCAAATAACATCAATAGATCCAGAAAGACACATTCTCCCATCCAAAACACTGCAATGACCTTGACTGCTGATCCTAAAAATGTTGAGGTGGAAAATCCAGGTATGTTTTACAAGGTTTCTTGAGGTTTGGAGCTGGTCTGTCTGGTCCAAAGGGGTTTGGTTGATTGATCAGCTAGAATAGCAGATGGTTTAATTATTAGACCATCTTGGTTAACATAATAAGAGCCAATTAGACCACCTTGACTAAAGGCAGGAATACACTAAACTACTGAACAGATTCAAATCTGAACAGATTTTCAAAACACTAGGCATCATATACTTGATCTGTGTAAAAGCTGTGTAGTGTATTCCAGCCTTAAGTTGATTGGGGCCTCACTATTTTCCAAAACACAATTTGACCTTGTAAACTATCTCAGTCCAATTACAGCAAGTAGAACACCTTGACTATACCGGTAGAGACGTGATTGAGCTGGATAACCTAACTAATGTTCAAAAACAGCTTGACTAGCTTGACCCTTTTGCATAGAACCAGGGCTATTCGTTTGGACAGCAGGAGTCTTTTACATTCAGACTCCAAGCCATTAAATCCACTAACAGTAGCAGCACTAATAACCTAAAACGAAGATGGATATGCTAATTCTCCTTCTCTCTTTCTTTATTCCCTCACTCCTACTTAGTTTCTTTTCTTCTCCCCCTGTTCCCCCCTGCTGTGTCCTGCTCTTACTGCAGTTCGCACTCGTTACTGTGGGAGCTGTAAATCCGTTTGCTGTTTTCTCACTCGAGAAGGAAGGAGAGACAGAAAGGAAGGAATGATGGAAGGACTGATGACTGAGTCAACTTCGGTAACCACAGATGGGAAAATGTGCTTAAATTTGAAAAGCAGCAACATTTGTGTGACATTTTAAAGTCAAAATGGCATTCTCAATGGATTTTCTTCTGCAATTTCTGAGTATTTCCAAGTGGAATGAGAAATTGGAATGGGAATTAAATATGCCCTGATTAATCTTGCACAACACCACCAGGAACATGTATTAAGATTTTAACTGTCTGATGAAAGAGTACAAATGCGCACTTCAGAACATCTCACAGCTAGATTTTGACAAAGTCTGCGAGGTTTTAGAAAATAAATGTTTATTAGATATTCAAATATTTGTTTAAATGATACAAATGCGTATTTGCTGAATGCTGACGATAAATGAGAATGTATTATAGTGTTTGTCTTTTTATTGCTATTAATATAAATAAACCCTATAATACTTTTTTCGGATATCGTTTCTTTGTTTAACACGTCTATCTAATAATATATTATTCGATATAAAAAAAAGCCAAATACCGGCCGATATAAGGGCCTTGGCGATGTATCGGTCGACCACTATGAAAGAGAGTCCTCTACAAATGGTGTGATGTGGCCTTTAACTATACCCATAATTCTATATAACTGTTCTTGTGTGATGACAACATAAGCTCAGCATGTTTTATGAAAGTGGTAATGCAAGTGCATATGATATTATATTTACTTTAGCAGATGCTTTTATACAATATTAACTTTATTATCAATATTAAAATTCTATACAATTTTGTCATAATAAATTAAAAACCAAACACTATGACCCACATAAGATGATGGCAAAAGTAAGCTAAATGTAAAAATAGAGGAAACAAGCAATGAGCATGCACAACAATTATCATATATAATTATCCAATATCAGCTAATATATCCAATGTGGCTAAATTAAAGAAAAAGTATTAATATCTCTGGCAATAACCAATATGGTATCAATATATTGTGCATCCCTATACATAAAAAAGCTTTAATACAACAAACAAGACAACAAAATAGTGATTATATTTTTGATAATATTTTATCATATTTTTGTTTAAAAGTAAAAAGCAACATTACAATATTTTCCCTTTGCTCTTTAGTTATTGCATCAAAGGTAAAGTCACATTTCACTTGCAGTTCAAGTATAAAGCCTAAACAAACTAAAGCTGGTCTGAGCCTCAGCTGACAGAACTGGACATAGACCTCAGACTACAGGAACCATCGGGAAGGACACGTACACACACAGATACACACACTTATCAGTGTCTCTGTCCTCTTAGTGGACTGGACAACCTGCCCTCAGCAAAAAGAGAAAGAGAGAACGAGATAGAGATGAAGCAAAGAGAGAGAGGGGGGTAATATCTATGTCATTGTATGCTTTTTGACTCAGAGCAGTTTGAGTGACTGAAGGTCTCAACCCATCACGACAATATTCAGATCCCATAGACACAAGACCCGGAGCACAGTGTGTGTGTGTGTGTGTGTGTGTGTGGCGGGTGGCTGTCCTTGCCTGTCCTGGCCACACCCTGCAGGGAATGAGTTATAAAAGGAGCAGAGCTGCCTACACGCACAACAAACACAGTCTCTCACTATCGGAGTGTTGCTCCTTTTGTGTTACACCATCCCCAGGGTGACAATGACACAATGAACACCCTAACCTTAAATCTGTCCTCACCCATTATTTAATCTCTATCCCCAATCCTAACCGTTTCCTCATTCCCGGCCTCATCTTTCACCCTAAACCTGATTTTTAATCAATTCCAAACCACCCCAAAATCTCATTTTAATCCTAATCCTTTAAGAAAACCCAAAATTTCTCCAACTCTAAACCCAATATCCTCCACACCTTCTCTTTCATTTCAATACAGAATCTTATCATGACCTCTTGGTTTAGTTCAACCCTAAAAGTTACTGTTCATAGAAAAGATGCTTGCCATAAGTGATCAATCATACCTTGGCTATGGTTGCCATCCAAAGATTTCTCAGACAAGCTTTTGCTAATTAGGGCCAGAGCACCAATAGTGTGAGGACCCTTATAGAATTGCTCTGTTTATTTCTAATGTAATTCTCATTGTTGACATTGTTAAATAAAACTAAAACAAACCTGGTAATCTAAATAAAGGCATAAAATAAAATAATAATTCGATGAAAAACTTAAATGAAAATGAGAAATGAAGTACTAAAATTACAAAAAATAAAACAAAATGAAAAAAATTCAAGCAAATAAAACTAAAACAAACTAAAATTAAAATAACTGATTATATATATATATATATATATATATATATATATATATATATATATATATATATATATATAAAAGCTAATTCAAAGTATTTAAGAAATACTACAATAGTATACAAATAAAAATAATACTAAAATAACACTGGTAAGTCTATGGAAGATCTGTGTGAATAGTTTTAAATGTAATTTTATTCAAAAATTTGGTAAACATTATTTATACAAGATTTCAAAGATTTAAATTTCTTGATAAGCACACACTGTACTAGACTCAGTCTCAGACTTCATCCCTTAAGGAACATGCAGAGCATCAGTAATAGCACCTACATTTGCTTCAAGGTAAATTCATTTGAATAATTAATACCAACTCATGTGCATACTGATTCAGGTTGTAGTGTTGATAGCAACTGCACATTTCACAGTGCCATACTGAGTATGTTGTAGAAACTGTAGAAACAGGTGTGTACTCTTAAGGCCAAAGTATACTTCACTTTTTACGTGTAAGCGAGAATCAGCGAACAGTGCGCATGACGTAAATTTCGTCATCAGAAGAGTATGAGCGTCCGATATGCACAACCCTGGATTTTTATAACCGGTTGCACACGCACATTTGATTTTTTTGCAGTAATTAGTGTATCCACAAGGTGGTAACCGTGCCCTGAGGGCGTCGATTCACAAGGTTGTCGAAGAAAACCGCATAAACAGAACAGAACGCAAGCAAGAAAGCTACAGCGACAATGGAGGCCTACACAGATGAGATGATTGCTCAAAACTGCGCATGCGTCAAAAGAAGTATACTTTGCCAGGCTGGGAGTTCAACTGTGCGCATGCGCGATACTTTCTGATTTACACTGATTTTATCACTTATAATTGCTTTCAAATGAGCCATTTCTATTTTCAAATGACTGTGATAAGAATTTGTTTCTGTTTTATAGTCTCTTCAGTTTTTAATATAGCATAATTTAACAATTTCTTTACAGTAAAAGGGAAGAAAAATGCTTTACAAAGTCATGATACATTCCAAACCATCTAGGAATGATGATGAAATACATTTTAGCCACTTTCTGAGCTCATTTTACTGAATGTTTTACAGTTGATTCCTGTTGAGTGGGAGGAGCTTAACAAAGGGACATAAAATGCATAAAGAACCATAACTTAAAGGGATAGTTCACCCAAAACTGAAAATTCTGCCATAATTTACTCACCCTCAAGTTGTTCCAAACCTGTATGAATAGTTAATGGGCCCCACTGACTTCCATAGTATTTTTCCCCCCATACTATGGAAGTATTTGGGGCCCATCAACTTTGGTTAACCATATAATTCAAAATATCTTCTTCTCTGTTCAGCAGAAGACAGAAATGATTTTTCTATCCCTTTAAATGGATAGCATCTCTGTATCACATTATTCCCATTTCCCCCTTCTACAGCACACCGGAAAGATCCAATTTAATACCAAAATGTTCATTATACCCATAAACATCACTGCAGCTATTGTAGGGCTACACCAACTCAAGATAATAGAGTTAGCTAAAGATAGCACTTTATTAGCAGTTACAAGGATGCTAAAGGAACAGACAGCTATAAAAGAAATGAAAATGTTCCTCCTGTTGTTGTAATATCTTCACGACAAAACAACTGCTCATGACTCTAGACTTCACCATTTGGCCAACTCATGAAATCCTCATATTCCACAAATCTGTTACAATAATCAAAATTTTAAACAATCCCCCTGAACATCCACAATGATTAGACTCTATTCGGTATTACTGCTGATTTAGCGATGCGGCGCAAGTAAGTTCGGCCAGTGGACGCTTAAAATGAATGAAAGCACTTTTTCAGTCTAATGGCGTTATTGAACAGTAAAAGGATGCAGCAGCTCTTTCCTGTAATTATACAGCAGCACTGATGGTCGTCTGGCCTCAGATCAGTGATGGAAGTAAGATTTAGAGCCACCCCTTATTCAGTCTGATTAATGAATCATATCAGACTTTATTGATAGAGACGATACTTGTTTTTGCATAAAGCTTTTCAAAAACTGTCCTAGCAGAGATCTGGAAAGAAGGGTATCTCTCTCCCTCTCTCTCCCTTTCCCTCTCTCTCTCTCTCTCTCTCTCTCTGTGTGTGTGTGTGTGTGTGTGTGTGTATAAAGGGGTTGTTTGTATTAGTCTGGCATGTTTTTGCAGGGGATTGAGTAAAAGCTATAAATATGTTGCATGCTCGTTTTGTGTGTCTGTATCTGAAAAGTTCTAAAGCTGTAAAGCAGGGTTGCCCAATCCTGCTCCTGCCAATTGACTGTCCTGCACAGTTCATCTCCAACCCTAATCAAACACACCTGCCTTTAATTTTCAAGTGATCCTGAAGACCTTAATTGGTTGCTTCAGGTGTGTTTGATTAGGGTTGGAGATGAACTGTGCAGGACAGTCGATCGGCAAGAGCAGGATTGGGCACCCCTGCTGTAAAGGAAGTGTTTGTGCTCCTCAACTCCCCCAAAGCCCAATTTTAGCTGTAAGTAAGATCAAATCCACCAGCCCTGCAGAAATTTTTATTTTTGTTCTGCAATGCTGCATTAAATTTATT
Organism: Leuciscus leuciscus; assembly: GCF_965113295.1. Classification (NCBI taxonomy): domain Eukaryota; kingdom Metazoa; phylum Chordata; class Actinopteri; order Cypriniformes; family Leuciscidae; genus Leuciscus; species Leuciscus leuciscus. The sequence goes on from NC_138741.1 coordinate 19,293,419, forward strand.
GACAGTAAAGACATTTACAAAATATTTATTTTTCAAATAAGTTGTTCTTTTGACCTTTATAATTTATCAGTATAAAAAATAAGTAAAATCTAAAATATTAAGCAGCATAAACTTTTATACGGGTGATTATGAGTGCATGAATATACCGTAGGCTACTTAATTTGATTAATCAAACTACCACGGTAAACTAGCATCACCACAACTACCTTGCCCTTCAGTTCTACCAATTCACCAGCAGCACCAAAACACCTACTTAGTCATCTTGAGTCATCATACTAATAGTCACATTCAATACTATAATATCCATGTAAAAGCACAGCTCAACTGAAGCACTTGCTCACCGATGCGAGTTGACACCTGGCTTATTCTATGTGACAGAATATGATTGATTGTATTTATTGACATTAGCCGTGGGCAGCTGAAGATCCGATGAACGTCTCTTCCAACACTAACAACTGAAGATCAATGATACAATTAGAAGTGACTTGAACATCAGCCAGGACAAACAATAGTTAGCGCCTCAACAGACGCTCTCTAGAAGCAGAAAAGAGTTCAGTTAGCTTGTTCAGTCAGGATCGGTCTCACTCTTAGCTGGTCAGTTTTTATGGTTCAACTTTTATGGTTACGGTGGTTTCAGGCTCTTATCGGTTTATGGCATCTGAGTGTTTCCATGATACATCCAATACATTAAAGATGATTTCAATGCAGTCACACATGTTTGTTTTTCCATCACTGTGGGAGCTTTCTATTGACTTTTACTGTTTTTATTCTGAGATACATACAGTTCAACAGTTTCTCCTTAACCTAACCTTCACAGAAAATTACATTTTCAAAAGACATTTAGTATCTTGAAATTCATTCTGCTCTCGTACATACTGTACTTATGATCAACATCAACTGTCCACTCGAATTATATGAAACAGTCTTGAACCCCTACAGTGTCTCTCTCTTTTTCATGGTCTATCTTTCTGTGAGCTAGTGTGTGTGTGTGTGTGTGTGTGTGTGTTTCAGTTCATGCATGTGTGCTTCAAATCCTGAGGGGCCGCGTTGTCTGCCCAGATAACCGAATCTACCCTTCAACCCTTTTTATTATTTATGTTCTCTCTCATTTCTCTCTCTCTCTCCCTCAAAAAAAAAATGGAAAAGCAGAATGGGGGAATAAGGTGTGAATGAATGAAAGAGTGAAAAATATAAGACCAGCAATAGAAAATAAAAGAGAGAGTGAGAGAGAGAGAGATAGTCCTTGGGATATCTATATGCTTGCAGTCATTCATTTTAAGAGATGAAGAGGAATAGTGGAAGTGCCCTCTGGCTTCCCAGCATGCTTCACCAAATCCTAGAAGTCTTCAGCAAGAGCTCAACTCTTTTTTTTAATCACAAACACCTTTAGACACAAAGAATTCTCAGTAAAGAAATTCATATGGTTACACATACACAATTGTTTAAGTTTTAAACAGGATTCAAATTTGCGTCACCCGCACGAGTGCCGGCCTCAATGTGGCCGGGCTAACTTCTGGGTCACAGCTCTGACATAAATGATTTGCTAACATGCTGTCCTAATGTGACAAGGCGCTATGTGACACGTTTTCAGAAAAAGGCAAATTGTGTGTCCAGGCTGAACTTGAACCAGCGTGACACTCACATCCAATGTACAATGTAAATGTACAATAAAGTGCAACATTCACCGCCCACTTTTTCAGTGGCCTAAGTTCCCGAAGTATTTTTCCCAGAAAAAGTCTTTAATATCTGCGTTTCCATTTTTGGAATCCAAGATTTTTGGAATGACTTATCGCAAGAGAAAAAAAAAAAACGTTTTAGTCTCATAGCAACGGTTAATGGAAACGCAGTCATTTTGTAATAGTTTTTTTATCGACATTTAGAAAATATTGCAAAAGTTTTGCGCAAATCTGTAATTGAAACCGGGCTAATGAAAAGTTCTAAGGCATGAACCAAATCAACCAGCACTGAGATCATGAACCACATCTCAACTTTGGTTTTACTGTAGATTTATATTAGTATAAAATTTTATATATTTTCAAATTTGGTTACATAATTTGCTAATGCCTCTTAGGAGTTCGCTGCTTTTGGTGCGGTTACTGTTTATATGTTAACAACAACTTTTCTGATAAGTTGATTTAAAGTCCACCTGTGCTTTTACTGCTTTTAATGTTGTTTATATGTCTATGTGGTGTTTTTAATATGCTTTAAGACAAACCATGTGCAAATCAACACCATTGCTGAGTATTTTCTCCTTAAAACTGCAGTGAACCAAAGACAGTCTCAAAAACATGGTTTGAAATCGCTGTCGTTTCTGACATCACAAACTACCTTGTAACCAATCACGTCAACGAGTTGATCTCTGAGCTGGTGTGAGTGAGTGGAGGCAGGGCTAATTAGCATATTCATAGAACCGTGTATACTAAATGAGGCAAGTGTGTAGAGTTACATTCAACTAATGATTTTTTTTTTTTTTTAGGAAAAAAACATTTACTGTAAATATGTAATTTTGGTGATCAAAGATGAGTTTTAAGGGATACAATTATTGACTACAGGGGGACTTCAAAGAGTTTCCTTTTTCAAGATTGTGGGTATTGTGGGTACTTATGTCTTCTACTGACGCATATATTATTATTTAATAATCTCAGAGATCATGGTAGGACTGTCTTGAAAGGTTATTCATTACCATTAAAAAATTTGGGGTTGATAAGATTTTTTTTTATATTTAAGATTTGATGCTCACCAATGCTACATTTATTTAAATATTATTACTATTTAATATAACTGTTTTCTATTTGAATATGTAATTTATTCATGTGATAGCGAAGCTGAATTTCCAGCAGTAATTATCCCAGTCTTCAGTGTCACATGATCCTTCAGAAATCATTCTAATATTTGGTGACTTTTTTTTATTATCACTGTTGAAAACAGTTGTGCAGCTTCATATTTTTTTGAGGAAACCATGATACATGTTTCTGAAAGTTCTGAAGAGCAGAATTTATTTGAAATCCTTTGTAACATTGCAAATGTCACTTTTGATCAATTAAATCCATCCTTGCTGAATAAAACTATACATTTATTATACAAAATATATCATACTGACACCAAACTTTTGAAATGTAATGTAGGGACAATGTTTTACACATAGACGACCAAAAACCTGTCCACATAACCTGCTCTTGATGTTGGAGGTAGCGCTGAAACGCCCCTGCACCCCGTAGAGTGCATCCTCTCTGCGCTTTCATAATTACCTTGCGTTCTATCAGAGAATGTTTGGCATTTATCGCACTTTTCTGTGCACAGCATGATATCCTCTCTCGCTCTCTTTCTCACTCTAATATAAGAAACTTGGCTGCACCTGTCGGGGCTCTTATATAACACTACAGTATGATACAACATCACTAGCACAAAACAACTGAAAGCGTACAAACATCTGATCTGATGCGTAGTACATTAACTGTGTCTTGGCAAGACGAAAACAGATCCAACCCTGCTATACACGTTACAGGATCAGGAGATGGTGCATCTAAGACAAAAACCAGGGGAACACGTGTGTGTTGCCAGGGGCCTGAGGAGACATCTATAAATACGTTAGTGAACCAGGCCAGAGTGGAAATAGGGAAATGAAGCAGGACAACCTCCACTGAGCCAGGACTAGAAAAGAAAGATTAAGACAAAGACACGAATAACAAAAAGAGAGAGATATGGACTGCTTTATATAAGACATGACATCTATTCATGGAAAAAATACATCACAAATGAGACATCTTTCATATCGCAATTGTTTCTCAAAGACGCAGTGGGGCCACGGCCCCTCCATTTTTAGCTTACCATTGTGTTCTTCCAAAAACAACATGCCCCCCACTGTTGCTCTCAAATGTCATTAGAAAGAAAAAGTAAAGTCATACAGGTTTGGAACGACTTGAGGGTGAGTAAATGATGTTGAGTTTTCCTTTTTGGGTCACTTGAAAAAGAAAAAGAAAGTCCTTTAAATTTCACAAGTTTTGAAAAAACATCCACTGAGCAATAACAGTTCATCTGGGTAAACCAATAGACACAAACTGTACCAAGATGCAAGCAAAAGCAAAAGCTGGCATTTTGGTAGAACTAAAAAGCTCGTAACAATTACAAAACAGAATGAGAGACACTTTGTGCTCCCAGAATGCTCTAACAACTAACCTACTCCTCTCTCTCTCTCTGTCTTTCTCTCATTCACACCGCTACTGGACAGTCAGTACCAAGAGACACTAACAAGATGGCAGACAGACCACAGTGGCACCCTGACATGTTTCGACCCTGTGACTCACTGATTGCGACTCTCTCTCTCTCTCTCTCTGTGTGTGTGTGTGTGTGTGTGTGTGTTGACTGAAGGACAGGCTGATTGCTGTGTCTTCATGTTAACCTTTCAGACAACAGAATAAGTGGTGTTATAAGAGCCTTTCCTGCTTCTGTATCAAGACACCCACATCAGTGTGAAGTGACAGTACATTACGTTTTTTTTACTGTGCTGCTGTTCGATTACCATAGGGGTTCATCTCAAAAATATGACATGTCATGGAAGAACGACATAGATAAAGAGAATATGTCATTCAAAGAGATCAGACAGCCTCTGTGTCACTGCCAATCGTATCTGGGGCATATATTTGAATTTGAACCGTGTGTGTGTGTCTATGTGTGATAGAGATCCACACAAACACACTTTTCCAATGGGAGATGTTTAATGATGTTCTATCAATAGAGGGTGCATCTTTCTGTCTACTCCTTTTAATAAACTCTCCCAAAGCCAGATGAGCAGTGAATGGAGAGAAAAGAAAGAGAGAGAGAAAGGGTGGATGAATAATGCAATGGCACAGCACAGCCTCTTGTGTCCTCTAGACATCACATAGAGGGATCAACATACACCTTCATGACTAAACACACATGCGCACACACACACACACACACACACACACACACACGCACACACGCACGCACACCGCTATTTAAATGAGGACATACCACAGATTTAGTTTTTAAAGGGAAAGTGTGTCATTTCTACTAACAGCTAAAGTAAAAACTGTTTCCAGGTTTCCCCAAACACTCCAACTTCTGAGGACTATACTCACTGTCCCCCAAATAAAATCACAAAGTCAAACTGAGGACTTCTTAAACTTCCCTCTTAAAGGAACGGCTCACCCCAAATTCTGTCAACTACTCACACTTATGTCGTTCCAAATCTGTATGACTTACTTTCTTCTGAGATATTTAGATTTTGTTAAAGGTGTTTTTTTTGTTTTGTTTTTGTCCATACAATATAAGTCAATGGTGACCAAAAAAGTTTGGATCTTCTTCTTTTATGTAAAAAAGAAATTCATCCATTTGAATGACATGAGGGTTATTAACTGATGACAGAATGTTCCTTTTGGGGTAAACTGCCCCTTTAACATTCTTTTAAATGAGAATGTGTATGATTTCTTTCTAATCCCACTTATGAACTGATAATTCATTCCTTGATTGGTAACAATAAAGTTCAAATCATTAACAGTTGTAAACCTGAAATAACATTTGAATATGCAAAAATAACATTTACCTAGATTAATAAATGCATTAAAATAATTGTTTATTGTTGGTAACCAGTGTCGTTATTGTAACTAAAACTATAAAAAACCATTCAAATAAAGCAGAAATAAAATAATAATATTAGATTAAAACCTTAAATGTTGCCTTTGCAACTAATTTAAATAAATATAAGCTGAATTATAAATAAAAACTATTTAGCAAATAATAAAAGCATATAATATAAGCCTAAAAATTTAACTGAAAATATTCAAATAAAAGCACAAAATATTAATAATACTGACAAGAGCATATAAATAGTACTAAAATACTACTGCTAATGCATTACCTAATTTTAACGAATTCTAAAAGTGAAATGCTACCAGGCCATGCTTATTTCAATGTTTTATTCTAGGACAGCGGTGTCCAATCCTGCTCCAGGAGGACCACTGTCAGATCCAACCCCAATTAAACACACCTAAACCAGCTAATCATAGTCTTACTAGGCATACTGTACTAGAGATATTATTTTTTTTTATAGGTCTTATTATTGGGAGATACAAGGGTCTGTGGCTCTACCATTGGAGAAAGTGTAATGGCTAACTTGGATCACATGTGATAACCAACCACATTACAGCCTTGACGTCATTGAATTTTGTTCAGAACTGTGCGACAGTCAATCAATGTTTGTGGATACCATAGAAATCAATCAGAAGTGCCGTAAACAATCATACCTGTCGCGCAGTTGTCCGTGACTTCTCTTATAAAGCTGCATTTTTTTCGGTGTCAACTCTAGAAACAGACCAATCCAAAACAAATGTTTAAGAGCAAACATGTTGAAGATTAGCCAATGGGCTGTCGATTCATTAAATTATGAGCTATTTCCTCACAAAAGCATTTTACTCAATGCACCTATTACATTGATATCCATTAAAAAAAACTGCCTATTTTCTCATTTCCTTGCGTACCGCAGCGCTAGCAGGTATTATTTTTCGGCTAAGGTTGAAGGCTTGCCTTCAAGTGGCTTTGCCAGGAACTTTCAGGTAGATGTGTTGAGGCAAGCTGGAGCTAAACTCTGCAGGACAGTGGCCCTCCAGGAGCAGGTTTGGACACTCCTGTTCTAGGCCAATTCACAAAAACATGAACGAATTATGAAAATTAGATAACGATAAACAACGTAAATCAATCTGGTGTAAATCACTCCACCACTGTGATCCAGACTCCTGAATGACAATAACTTAATTTAATACTCTCAGGGCACATTTAGCACATGGATTATGGGGAGTGAGTGAATAAGATGCTGTTTTTTTGTTTTTAATGAAATGCAGCGTGCAAAAGTGGTTAGCTGTTTAGTTAGCTTGCCCAATGTGTATTTTTAGTGCGTGCATGTACACAAACATAAAACATCCATTCTTAAACCAGTACACACATACAGTACATCTCAAAACACAGAGACATATTCAAGTACCAAAAAAGAAGATTCATTTGACAACAGTAAAGACAGACTCTGACATTTCACAAAATACAATACATCAGATAAAAAGAGTTCGATTCATTTAAACGGTGTGTGTTTGATTTCTCCCTCAGCGCCGCTCTGATAACTAGGACGAGTGTTATTATCTCTACCTCCCAGGAACTGGACCGAGCCAATCCATGAAGTCTTTTGTGTTGCAAAGAAAAAGAAAAAAAATGATCTCAGCAGGTCTCCATCTGCCGGCTTTGAAAACGATGCATCCTGAAGAGGGGAAGCATGCACAACACAACGACATAAACGAGGGGGGGGAGGTACGGGATAGCTGGACGTCCGAGAGGGCAAAATTCCTGTCAGCGGATTACCGACAAAACTGCCCTCATAACATGACTCAGCAGGATTAGGAGATTATCAGCTGTCACCTCTCACACACATAGACTCATCTCTCTTTATATTCCTCCTTTACTCTTCTATATGCGTGATTCTTCACTTACAGTGAACTAGGAACTTCTAGAATGAAACTACAGATTCATGCTGAAGGAAAAAAAAAACATAGATAGTTGTAAAGGATAGATTATAATAGCATTTAACTTTTTATTGTGTCACTTTAATTGCCTTTTCCTAATTTTTAAAGAGGTTCAATTCAAGTTTTTAAAGGTTAACTTTGACAGAATGCCTCTATTCTGGGCCTTGCTAGACTTTTCAACTCCCACTATATAAAAAATTTATGAAAAGCATCAAGAAAATTTAATTATGCACTCTGTCCTAAGAACCTTAAAATATTTCTGACTCAACTGAAATTTGTGTGTACAATTAGTATTAGTATACACACTACTCTTCAAAAGTTTGGGGTTGGTAAGCCTTTTTTGAAGAGAGCTTTTTATTCAGCAAGGATGCATTTAATTGATCAAAAGTGACCGTAAAGGTGTTAATATTATTACAAAATAAAATCTATTTATCAAAGAATCCTGAAAAAAAATGTATCACTGTTTCCACAAAAAGAATAAGCAGCACAATTGTTTGATAATGGTAAAAAAAAATTCTTAAATCGCCAAACCAGCATATTATAATGATTTCTGAAGGATCATGTGACACTGAAAATTCAGCTTTGCCATCACAGAAATATATTACATTTTAAAATAGCATATAAATGCAGCCTTTCAAAAAAAATATTAAAATCTTATCAAACTCAAACTTTTGAATGGTAGCGCGTGAGATCAGAAAAGTGATTAATTTTCAGTTTTTTTTTTGTCTATATTAGAGTAGTTTTCCTTAGTTTTCATTACCAAATCAATTAATAATTGAGAAAGACAATTCAGATAGGCCTACAATATTTTCATAAATCTTTGTATTAATTGACTGCTGTCTCCAGTGTTAGTAAGTCTAAGGTTAAATGTCACTGCTGTCATAACATTATATCCATCATACCGACCAACAATTCTTGTGATCTCACATAATAGCAAAAATCCACTTAAAAGGCAATCTTCTAGATAAAAGTATAATTTTTACACATTTAAAGTAGTCAAAATTTCAATCAAAAAGAATCATCCACATATAGAGGCATGAAATTACAAAATAACCTCAGTATGTGTTGCTGGACTGTGTGAGTATTCTTGACATTTCCAAAAGACTTATTAAAATAAAAGTTGAAATCCCAAAAAGTATATCACATGAATAAGAATTAAAACAAATAAGAACATTCTCTCTCTCTCTCTCTCTCTCTATTTCTCTCTCTCTCTATTTCTCCTTTCTCTCTGTCCATTTTTCTACTCCTCCTGCCTGTCTTCTTCAATAATGAGGATGGATTGCTTCTTCTACTTGTTTCAACATCATGAATCTAAAGCTTAGCTCATTACCGAACCTGAGACATTTAATAACCTCCTTTTCAGAGAGCTAATAAGCATTAATGCTTCTTTGTTCGCTCCAGGCCCCAGTGTGAATTGACATTCAGCAAATCACTGGTGTCAGTCAGAGGAATCGCCCTCACTTTCAGCCCAACTCGGGGAACCTCACTATAAAACTATAAAACCTCACTGTGCCTGGATTTGTTCGGAAAGGAACGGGACCTGCAGGCCACTGTAGATTAGTGCGGGAAGTTTTAATCCTGTGAAAAAGTCACAGAAGAAAGATCATCAGCTTAAAAGTTCCACTGCAGAAGACGAAAGGCCAGCTCCAAAGAAGTATGATAGCTCAGACTTTGTGAGTTTTAGTATGTGTGTGTCATAAATCTAGAAAAGGTGTGTAAAATTGATCTAATCCAGGGGGATCGGCCTCTACCGGCACCAGGATTTTCCTGCTCCACTAATCTTTAAAGAGACCCATGCCAATGTTTCCACCCGCACCAGCTCATTTATTCAGCACCCCTCTCTGCCTCCATCTCAGCTCTATTTTCTCCCCTTCAAGTTTCTCTTTCCTCATTTGTGGCCTGAAGAATGGCAGCCACTCCATCACATCTGTTGCTTAGTGATGATTTTTTTCCAAGTTCAGCTCTTTCTCTCTTTCCCATATACATATAGACAAACACACCAGCTCATTGCTCCTGACTGAGCCTTATTGCACAGCTCTGGATTTAAAGAGGTAATATCTCACACTTTCGTGGCATTATATATATTTTTCCTCTGAAGTCAACATATAATGTTTACTAAAGGTTTCTAGCACCATAATTTAGTATTTTATGACCATTTTCCACCCACTCTCTACCTCAAGCTGCTTTTTGTACAGTACATTCAAGACTTTTATGTGCAAAGAACTTCTGTTATGATTGGATAACCTCTTAGCATGTGAAAATAATTCAATTATTAACATATTAAGGGCATATGTCATTTCATGTACTGATCCGGATGGGTTGGTATTAATGGGATAGTTCACCCAAAAAGGAAAACTGTATAAATTATTTACACACTTTCATGTCATTCCAAACCTATATGGTTTTCTTCCCTGAGGATGTCAGGTAAATTGACACTGCACGCATACTTTTTGATAAATCAAACATGTTTGTTTTTCACCTGCTGAAAATGTTCTGTTTTTTTGGCTTACTCACCTCTGAATATAGGATAGGAACGTCTGTGATAGAAGTAAATTATTTTTCACAAAACGTTTTTCAATTATTTTGATCTTTGTTGAATAGCGTAATTAAAGCTACATTTGTTGACAGGCTGCCTAGTGCATCTTCATTACAGAATTAGATGTTTTTGCCAACTTTCTAATTAAAATAACACTTCCATCTTGGTCAAAAAAATCCATCTTGTTTTTTTTTTTATCCAGACATCAATAGCTGTATTAGTATCCGTGATACCGACCTTCATTCATAAAAAGATACCATTAAACAAGTATTTGAAATATACTGTCTTTATGTTAGTTCTACATTAATTTGGAGATTAACTGTGGAATTAATACATTATAATATAAATATGTAATGAACATTCTTTCATTGTATGGACAAAAAAAAAAAAATCTTTGCTTGTTTTTCACTGAAGAAAACTGGTCCCGTACGAACAGACTGAGCTTTATTGTATGTTTATGCAGTACATCAAACTCTGCAATTTCACCAAAGCAAGTAAAAGCCTATTTTCCATAATATTCACTCTTTAACCATTTCCTTTTTAATCCAGACACATTCATTCCGAGTGACTGGATGAAGGAGTGATTTCATTCCTCATGTTCAGACCTGAGTCTGCAGACTTTTTCCACATTCTCTTCACCCTTTAGGGCAAATATCTGCCGGATCCTATACTATAATGCAGCTGAGAGTTTTGTGCTTGTATTGGTAACTGAAAAAAATAATCAAATTAACCTAAATATTTCATAAACAAACAAAATGGGAACTGGCACATGCATGAATAATGAGGGTTCCAATTCATGCGGAAATCTGCGCAGGTCTGGTCGTGTATAAACATAAAACCTCTAAACAGGGCCCAGGTAGGATAGAGAAAGAGAGAGAGACATAAAGTGGTGTAATGAGTCCTACTCTATGTCCAAACAATATATGAAACTACTTTTGTAGATCAATTATCTCCTAGCACAGGAAACCGATTTTTAAAAATGTGCTTTGGGTCTATCTGTGTGGCTACCGCTAATATTCTTCTGTAATATTTCAGGTCAAAAAGAAGAAACTCTTAAGGGGAAATAAAAAACACACACACACACACACACACACACACACACACACACACACACACACACACACACACACACACACACACACACACACACACACACACACACACACACACACACACACACACACACACACACACACACACACACACACACACACACACACACACACACACACACACACACACACACACACACACACACACACACACACACACACACACACAGTTCTCTGGTTACAGTAAATAGTAATAGCAGTGTTTTGGCAGAAGTAATCCCCACCTGTTAGCTCAGCGCCCGCCAGGGAAGCTGAAATACAACAAACATTCCACCGCCTTCTCCGCTTCTCATTTTCTCTTCCTTTCTCGTTTCTCCAATCCCCTATTACCTTCTCACTCGCCTCTGTGAGAATGAACTCACACCAGTGTGACCCATAACTAACACACACACACACACACACACACACACACACACACACACACACACACACACACACACACACACACACACACACACACACACACACACACACACACACACACACACACACACACACACACACAGAAACCAGAGCAACCATAAACATTCACTCTCTTTTCTCTTAGACACACAACACATACAATTAACTGAAAAACGTGAGAAAAAACATGATAATGAAAAAGAAAGACATGACCAAGTAGAAGAGTATTTGGGAAGATACTCAGAATTTCTCTGATTTCACATTTACAGAACACATAGACAATTCATTTGTCACACCAAAGGGATATATTAGTGTACTTAGTGGGGAAAAAATATAATATGATATAATATAATATAATATAATATAATATAATATAATATAATATAATATAATACTTAATTGAATGTGTGTACTGTACATTAACCTAAAGCATAATAAGTGAATTAATTGTACACTTACATTACATGTCTGATCTCCAGATGTGGCTTTTATTTCTTAGGGATAGGTTTGTTCAAATCCCTAACCCCTAAATATTAGGAGTGATAGAAAGCAAGCAAGTAAGAAAGAAATCAAGGCAGAGAGCGCTGACAGAGCTGAAAGGGGACTGGAGCGAGTGAGAAGGGGACAGTATGTCGAGGTATTCATTAGTGAGGCTTGACAGGTCTCGGGGTGAGTGAGGGTTCAGGATATCTGACAAAAACACTTCTTTTCCATCTGCACAGGAAGCTTGTGTGCTAATTGAAATATCACTGTAAATAACCCTCTCATTACAGACGCAAAGTCTCTGCCCAGAATGCAACATTTTTCATGCCACTGTCAGTGAGGAAAAAGAGACAGAGAGAGAGAGACATACGCCAACAGACAGCACTGAGCAGGAGAGAGACTAAGAAAGCCAGACAAATATTTGAGGAGACCAATTTGAAATCTTGGCTTATATTGGGGTTCATTATTAATATTTAATGGATTGCTATTATACACAGTAACTTATTACAAGCTTTACACATCATTAAGAACAGTAATCAGCTGCACTCATTAGTTTTAAATATCATAATAGATTTAAAATGAATGAATGACACTTACAGGTGAAGTGGAATTTTTTTCTTTGCTCCAAGCTCCAACAGTTTATGGAAAATAATTTAAAAAAAAATTCCCTGCAAAGTTTAACTGAATAAATGTAATTCTTAATTGTCAATAAGGAGACAGCTAATATCCTTTAAATAGCATTTAAAGAGTGCTAATAAGTGTGTGCAAGCATGTCTAGTGTGTGAATGGATGTGTTTCTGCGTTGTGTTAAAAACTCAGTCAAATCAATATTGTGTATACAGTTATTTAATTATGAAATCCAGTATGATGGACTCGCTCCCCTTATTTCAAACAAACGCTGCTGCTGCCATTTTGTGACTATTGTTTTGTACACTGTTGGATTATAAGATACAAACAGATATGATTTTAAACCAGTTTAATCTGAAATCTATATCTCTTATCTCCATAATTATTTAAGTGGCGAAATGCTGTGTAATGAATGTGGTATGACTGAAAAGTGTATCTCTTAAATGTCCGTCTAGTTTGAACTTGCCGCGCAAGCAACTGCTCCCTCCGTGGAAGCTTTGCGTTTAAAGACCTAATAAATGTTTTGTGTCTAATTATTTACTTATGTGGCAAGTAGCCGTGTAATAAGTGGGATAATGTACATCCAGCCAGTTGTTATATAAACCCCCTTCAGGCTGATCCAAGACCCCTCCGCTTCGTGTTGGGGTCCTCATCACCCTGTCGGGGGTTTATTCTGAGATTACAACCGGCTGGATGTACATTATCCCTTACATATACACAGTACTATATATATATATATATATATATACATACATACATACATACATACTTACATGTACATACAGACCTGGCATATCCTGTGAATATATATTTTGAGTAGCATTAAAAAGTCTATGCAAATGGTATGTGTACCACAAACTCTCTAAAATCTAACCAAATTCATGATGAGAAGGGCCCCTGCATGAGGGTCAGGGGCTACGGGGCGTCCCTTTCGCCAGCGTGTGTAAGCTTGTGTCCAACTGCCTGTGGCGTGTATGTGTTGTGTGTTGTGTGAATGTTCTAGTTATGCTGTTTCCTGCAGCTGTTATAGGCTCTAATGAGAGCAGATTAACACTTCAAAAGTGACCGTGTCTCTCTCTTTCCCCTTCTCATTTTACCCATCTATAATTCTCTCTCCTTGAATCTATTGATCTCTTCATCTTTCTCTTCCTTTTTCTTAACTTATTGTCAAAGATTAGTACTTACCAAGCACCAATTGGCTTTGGCAGGTAAATAAACTTGGATTTTGCCATTTAGGGGCTCAGTGGTTCCCAAACCTTTTGAAAGCATGGCAGCCCTTTGTAGCATTTCTTTTCCCACAACACCCCAACCCAAAACTAAACATACATGTGTACATATACATATGTTTAATATTTTTATGAAAATAGCATATACTGTAAATGAGCAAATTGACTTGTTTTATCAAACAACTTGAGAAAAATGAGAATATTCAAAAAAGTATTTTAATTTTGTGTCATTTAACCACTTTTTACACTCACTGAAGTTAGCTGAGCAGTGTGTGGGACATGCCAAAGTCACATACATCCAATCAAAGACAATGGTTTAAAATGAGAAAAACACATTTCAAGAGATTTATCATTGTACTTCTATGTGTGTAAATGTTTGTTGATTTGTCATAAAACCTCAGAATTTCATTATTTTGCATTGTTCATGATGACTGAGTGATTCTGATGAGGACACTAAAGGCAAATAGTGATTTCGACCCATATATAAAATTAAATCTAGATGAGCAAACAACAAATGAAGCATAAACTGCAGCATGAATTTATTATGAATGCATCACAAGAGAGATGGGCCTAACAACAGGCCTAACACCGTGTCCTAACCAGACGCACGATAAAATTTATATTTTCCATGTTAATCAGAGTTTTTGTCCTAACCAGCCGCGACGGCGACACGCGATGATTCTGTTTTAGAAGCGGTTTCTATCTCTGCGACATCACGGCTGGAACAACAACAGAAAGTAGCCTAAGAAAATATCAGGTAGCCTACTGTTTATGTGCTTATGTTAAGAGTGTCTGTGTAAGTTTGAATATCATTTTGTGTGTATTTTATAGCCGGAAAGCAACAATTCACCTCAGATCTTTAAAATAAAAAATAAAAGTGAACAAGAACGTTAAAACCGTCAATTCATTGTTAAAAGACGTGTATTTTATGACAACAATTGTTTCAGTAGTGATTTGAGGATTGACAATTTTGCGAAATTGAGGATAGCGCAACTCGTAGATCATGCTACATTGACAGGCGCTGCCTTTTTTTGTTTTTCACGTATGCCAGGGATGAGAACGCTAGCTCCATCTTTGCCCTATCCTGTCAATATGCGTGAAATTTAAAATTGAGGGCGCACCAGTACAGAGGGCGGAGCTGAGCGGACCGGGCGATTTAAACTACTTGAAATAGCCTATCATTGTTGTTTCGCTTATTTATATTCGTGTGGACATGCTCATATGTTGATGTTTTGATATATTTTTTTAATATATGCTATAAAAAGTTGTTAGGATAGTTATTTTAGGCGGTTTAAGTTGGAAAAAAGCTGAGATTCTACGGCACCCCAGGGCAATCTTTTGAAAACGGGTTTCAAAGTGCCTGATTTTGAAAACAGCCTCCCTGTAAACAATAAAAACGTGAATCTGTGAAAACGATGACGTCATGCACATGCGTATTACGTGTTCAGTCTATAGTGTTTCATCTTCATCTAATGGCCTGGCAGCAGAATACAGCGTTTTTAGTCGTTTTCGAGGATCTGTGTGAATGGGGATCGTTTTGACAATGTTGTCGTCTGTATGCAGAAAACTCAAAAGGAAAAACTTCTCCGTTTTAAGCATATCGTTGTCGTGTAAATGTCCCCTTTAGCCAGTGACCCTATTAGGTTCGATGGAAGTCGAACCGCAAGAATGACCCACAAGGATGTACTGTATTGTTCAGAATATAAGATGATATTTTTTTCTTGGAAATACATCTGAAAAAATGGGGTCGTCTTATATTCGGGGTATAAACTTTTAAATGTCAATAATACACCCGCAACGAGTCATCAAACATCAGTACGAGTCAAACAACTCTCTGACACCATATTTATTGGCTGCTTAATGAGTGTAATGTTAGAAGATGGTGAGCCCAAAAAAGACATTCAAAGCAAAGCTTACCGCTTGGAAGAAACTGACAGGCAAGTGTGTTAGTACGTAGACAAAATAGAAATGAGGGGCTGCCCATAACCAGAGCAGTCATCCAGCTGAAGGCACTTAAAATCGCCAAAGAGCTGAACATTCCCACCAGCGAGGGCCATCATTTCTTATTTCAGCTCTGTACTGACGTACTTGCCTGTCAAAATCCTCGAAGTGGCCTCTTTGATGCGGCGTAAGATGCAGTGTAATGGATTAGCACTTGCCCTCCGACTTCAGGGAGAAACTGCTGTCTTTTCAGCGCTATGTGAAGGAAAAAACATTCATATCCCCCCTAGATAAGATTGGTTACAGGTAATGCAGATCAAACACCTTTTTGACATGCCAGCATCTGTCACTGTACATAAAAAAGGTAAGAAATCAGTCTACTAAATCTACTAAATGAGAACTTCAGGTTATTTTTATGGTAGCTGTGCCATAAAGTGTTTAAGAATTGAAATCTGAAAAATATGAAATAATTTTCTTTAAAAGACAAGATTTGGTCTTCATAAAGCCTTATTCCAAAAGGTACATCTTGAAAAGTGGGGGTCGTCTTATATTCTGAACAATACGGTAATTTACATGATTTAAATCAAACTATCTACAAAAAAAATTATTAGCAATTTGTACATTTAAAAATAAAAGAAAATCTGTTAATCTACAACTTTTTTTTTTTTTGTTCTCCAAAACACATAAAAAATAAATGTATAGCCACCAAACGGATATGAGGATCAAAATAACAATGTCTTTACATTTTTGTGACAAGCACAGAGAGATGGACACTAGCTAGCATGTGATGCATCAAGGAACATAATTGCTGGTGCTGTTTAGAAAAAGCAATTAAATAATTTCAAAATTAATATAAAATTCTAGCCTATATTTCTATTTCTATATCATTCATTTATATATATAAAAAAAAAAAAATACAATGCAGTTATTGCAAAATATAAATTCATGACCAGGTTTTTTCAAAAACCTAGCAAGCTGTCCACAGCACTTTTTGGACATAGTCTGTGATGCCTAAAATGCTCTCTATTTAGGCAGCAAAAAATGTTTTTTTTAAACACAGCCTCGCTCTCATATTTCTCTCTCCCTAATGTTTGCCTTCATTTATTCCTTCTTTCATCTCATTCAGAGTCTGTCCAGCGGGACGGTCTGATGATTAAGTTGTCAGATACAGATACAGATGTCATTTGTCACACCGTTTTATAACGGTGTATTTACACACACATAATCCCATAAACACGACTGCTTTAAGGACATCTTACCAATGGCTGCTTCAAAATGACATAGGCTACATCCACATACACACACAAAACTGGAGGACTGTGTGGCGGTCAAACAACAGATGTACAAGCATAGATATGACTCTCCTAGCCACACAGTGCCCTGGCATTTCATGAGAGCAAATGTCAAAATGCCAGTTAAAGCTAACAATGTACAGTACTCTGAATCTGTGTGCACTGTGACTGTGCGCTATATTTTTTTGTTTGGCCAGGATTTTTTAAGTGGGATCTGGTGGAAATTAATACAGGAAACCCAGGGTTGTGCAAATTTCAGAATGATAGAATATCCATCCATCCATCCATCCATCAAAATATATGTGTTAAAGTTTCAAACAAGCCTCTGTCAAGCCAATGTTCAAAATTTGTCTTGACAATCTTTGCTTTTCTACGTAAAAACTAAATTTCAAATCATTTTAATTCAACTTGCTTTTGTTCCAATTTAAATTGTAATTCTGCATTCTATTTGCTACCTCAATTCAAATGAAATAAAAATCAAGGAACTCAATTAGAAAGTAAAAGTCGTTAAATGCACACAAAAACAAAACAAAACAAAAATATACAATTTACCACAACCCTGCTTTTTGTAGAAACTCATTAGTAGACGAACAATTTTTTTAAAAATTCTGATTTCATGGGAAAATCTGCAGGACTGCTAGCCTGGTTAAAACCAGACCATTCTCAGTAGTAACTGAGTTATGTTCTGGCAAAGCTCAATTAATAACTCATTTCCAAAGGGGCGTCACCAACGGACGTCGCTCAAATGCCTCTGGGCACAATTGGATAGACCTAAAACCAATCAGAGCGATCGCGATCGTCATCGTGTAAAGCCATATGCTGCGTCCCAATTCGCCTAAGTTACACTACGCCATAAAAGCATGTACTCTTTTTGTGAAGAAAAGGTATTTACTTTTGAATGTGTAGCAAAAAAGTAGGCAAGCTTTGAGACATACTACTTCGTCATCTTTATCGGACGGATCTGTTGCGTGCATCCTGTCACGTAAACTGCCCAGTCAATCATCTCGTCACAGTTAAAATCCTCTATTAAATCTAATTTCATTTCCTACCATTTCGGAGAGAAATGTAGCAGCACGTTCATCTGCCAGTGGGTCTTTCATGGAGACTGTCCTCATGTGTTTGCAATTTTAATATAATAATGCATTTAAAAGTTGAGTGTGCTTCACCAACGGACGTCGCTCAAATGCCTCTGGGCACAATTGGATAGACCTAAAACCAATCAGAGCGATCGCGATCGTCATCGTGTAAAGCCATATGCTGCGTCCTAATTCGTCTAAGTTACACTACGCCATAAAAGCATGTACTCTTTTTGTGAAGAAAAGGTATTTACTTTTGAATGTGTAGCAAAAAAGTAGGCAAGCTTTGGGACATACTACTTCGTCATCTTTATCGGACGGATCTGTCGCGTGCATCCTGTCACGTAAACTGCCCTGTCAATCATCTCGTCACAGTTAAAATCCTCTATTAAATCTAATTTCATTTCCTACCGTTTCGGAGAGAAATGTAGCAGCACGTTCATCTGCCGGTGGGTCTTTCATGGAGACTGTCCTCATGTGTTTGCAATTTTAATATAATAATGCATTTAAAAGTTGAGTGTGCTTCACCAACGGACGTCGCTCAAATGCCTCTGGGCACAATTGGATAGACCTAAAACCAATCAGAGCGATCGTCATTGTGTAAAGCCCGCCTCAACGTTTCTGATTGGTGCCGTGATTTCGACGGATTAGAAATGGGCTTGAATGGGCTCTTTGCCAGACTACTTGCAGAGCAAATCTAAATTTGCCGGAAGTTGTCTGGGTTTTCCCAGGCTACAGGACTGCAGTACAACACATTTATTGGGAGCTGGAATAATCAATAAGCCAAATATTTCATAAACAAACATGCAAGGATCAAGGGATTTGTAGAACTTTGTGAATGACAAGTGCTCTAGCTCTGTGGAAATCTGCTTATCAGTTAATGCCAGCGATCCTGACTCTCGGAATAATCCAATGGGAGTAAAGAAACTACAGGCCTGCAAGGATCTCAAACTTTAGTTCTGTGTTTCTCTTACAAACTGAAATTAGGGTGGAGTTTGCCTCTGGCTCTGGGATGTAGATCATCTATTTTCTCATTCCCTTTGACTTTTTTCTTTTCTCTCTCTTTTCCAGAGCAATCCATTCTGCCTTACTTCTGGGTTGTGTTCAAGGACATCGCAGCACGATGGTGTTTCTCAGACTTGTCTCCTTCTATGAGATCTGGCTTAGACTTCTTAAGATCCCATGATACCACTGAAACACAACCATTAGACCCAGAAGGCACCTCAATAAAGGGGATATTGAACTGATATTTACCACATGAGATGAGTTTCAATCTAGATGATCTACTGTGTGACAGTGAGACCACACAATCCTGTAAGGAAATTAAAAAGTTGTGTTTCCACAAGCAATCTATGATGTTAACAGTTTGGCAGTAAAGGGAGAGTTTGGCAGTCCATTCATCTTTCACTGACATACAGAAGTAGGTTCTGAGTGTAGTCAAATACTGTTTTGGAGCGAATAATAAAAATTCACAGAGCTGCATTTAGTAAACAGAGCGTCCAAACAGTTCCAAAAGGGCTCAGAAAGTGCGATGAATCACAGTCTTGCAAAGTGAGGTAACCCTGCATTCCAACCTTGTTCCACACTCATATTCCAATATGCTGAGATAATGTTCTAATTATAGGTTCTGGAATTTTTTAAGATCCGAAGGAAATCAAGACATCGGAGTTCTTGAATGCGAGTTGAGCTGCAAGACTAAAGCAGCCACAATCCCGTCTACAGCACAGGGCATGACACACCCCCTATCCCTTCATCATTTCATTACAGGAGTGTTATTAAAATCCACTTAAAAGGCGTGCACAGCTTTGCTCTATGGAAAGTATGCAACAGGCCAACAGGCCCCTGAAAGTCTGACCCTCAACATCTGCTTTGAATCTGGTTAAAATTTACACGGCCCTATTACAATCGGTCACTGTGCTTGCCTAACGTCTTTTATACCAGGACAGATGGACAGTTTTCTGTTTTACTGTGCATCTTATACAGATGTGTTGATTTTTCACTTTCAACAACCTTTGCTCAGGTGCAGGAGACATGTTAGAGATAGCTTTGAGGCTTCCCTCTCATGTCAAGCAAAAGCTTGTCAGCAAACAACAAAACACACTCACTCTATGATCTGTAGCTGTAGAACATTTTTGTTGTCATAATAGCAAATCTATGGGATTTGCATGGCAAGAAACCTGGGCAAACACTGTTGAAAAAAACTAAGCTGGTTTACTAATCTTTGATGGTTTAAGATGCTGGTCTCCCAGCCTGGACAAGATGATGTTTAGCTGGGTGGCCAGCTTAAAAATTGCCCCAAACCCTTCTAATCCAGTCAACAAAACTGCCTGATCAGGATGGGAGACCATATAAGGTTTAAGTTTGTTTTTTTTTCAACAGGGAATATAGTCATGAGTCATGACATAAGCTACAGGCATGCATGCATCATCTCCAGAAAGGGACAATTGAGTCAAAGGCTATAGTCAAAAGCAAAAAGAAGCCTCATTAAACATTACACACACTACACGAAGCGGTCACTAAATAAAATAATTAATAAACAGGAAACCAAACAGTCAAACATCTGCCAAACAGGAGATTATAATCATCATCATCATTCACACTGACTCTGAGGAATCAGGCTTTGAGGCTAAAATCTAAAGAGAGAGAATTGTGAATGAAAGATACATGAAAATATGGAGAAGAGGAGAAGATGAGAAGTAGATCTGGGGAGTTTCTTTTTGTTGACATCCTCCATTAGCTGCTTTTTGCACACAATGGTTCTGATATCATAGTGACATCACAATGATGTCACAGAGCTAAATACTTCATGCATGCCACTCCATCGGGCACATAAAAAATATCTTACATGCATGACATTCCTGTTCTGACAAGGCACTATACTAATACAATTGAATTTTTTTTTTTATTCTAAAATAGTTCTTCTTAACAGTGATATTTTAGGAGTGACTCATCAGGACAGGAACCCAAACACATATTACTGTAAATATGAGACTATGACTTACAAGATTTCGTCGTTTTGGAACTCCAGAACACCATGGGAGTCTTCGAAGTCCTCTCCTCCTCCACGGGCAGTTCCCTCAACGGTTTTATACGGCAGTGACACCACCCCACGGGCGCCAGACGTGCGCAGGACCTTCACTTCCATGACACCCACACTCTCACTAACGTGGGCGACTGGCTCTTCGAATGTGAAGATTCCAGCATGGTCATCGTCAAAGATGGTGACACTTGCTGTGGAGGGCACACCGAGTGTTGCGATGGTGTCCACGTGATTGGCCTCAGTGGTCTCTGGCTCATCACCCTCATGAAGCACACGGACATTGCTGAGGTGGATAAGGAAGTTCTCGTCCTCTTCAAAGATATCATCGTCAATAATTCCAACTCGGATCTCCTTCTGCGTCTCACCTGGCTTGAAAACGACAGTGCCTTCAGTGAATTCGTAGTCTGAGCCGGCATTCGCGGTTCCGTCTTCTGTGCGGAATTCCACCGACACGGTCTGGTTGAGATCGCCTCCACGCCGAATCACATTCACCGCCACAGTTCCGCAGTTTTCCAGACACTGGTAAGAGGCAGGGTCAAAAAAGATCTTAGAAATGGGGTCATTCTCTCCAGTGTCACTGCGCACCTCGTGCATGCTCACTGCTTTACGAGCCTGGTCCGCTGCATGCTTCTTTAGAATGTTACCTGCTCCAGTCATCAAGCGGGTCGCCTGGCATCGGTAGAACGCACGGCTCTTCTGCTGTTGGCTGAGCACCTGGTAATTAGCAAGTTCAATCAACTGCTCCACTTCTTTATCGGGATGTTTCTGCTTTAGTTCCTTCAGGATCTTTGCCATTTCACGCCTAGCTTCCTCCTCATCTAGGTCTTTGTCCTCCAGTTCCAAAGCCAGAGTTCCGTCCAAGAAGTCCACTGCGTGAGAGTTCAGCATCTTCCCGTCCATCTCGATATCCACCTTGGATGGCAGAGGACGGTCCCCCTCAGTCTCAATGATCATGCCACGGTGCTTGCCGGCTCGGTAGCGCTTGTAAACATACTTGTAAAACAGGAGCCGGCGGTCGGCGATCCAAGCAAAGACCACGCAAATCGGAAAGAAGAAAAGAGTGAGGAGACCCTCCCACACCTGGACGATGCCCGGCGAGATAACAGCCAAGATCAGGTAGAGCCACAAGTAGGCGAAGATGCTCCAAGAAGCGGTGACGAAGAAAACACGCAGGTGTTTCACTTTGCGAAGCTCTCCATCGGGCACCACATAGACACAGATTCCAATAATGACGAACATGTTGAAAGCTGCACTGCCGACGATGGTGGAGGGTCCGAGGTCACCAGCTTCAAAGTTATGGCCACACACTTCAATCACTGAGAGCAAAATCTCAGGAGCAGACGACCCTAGAGCCATGAGGGTGAGGTTGGACACAGTTTCGTTCCAGATGCGTACAGTTGTGGTGGTCGTTTCACCATTCGGTTTCTTAATGGTGATCTCCTTCTCCTGAGAGGTGATTACCTCAATGGATGCCATGAAACGGTCAGCAACAATCGAAACTCCCAGAAACATGTATACCAGTGCCACAAAGTAAACTGTGGCCCGGGCTACCTTGTCCCCAAAGGAAGGGTTTGGAGGTTCCCACACTGGAAGGATGACTCCAGCTGCACATGTGACAGTCCCACCACAGGACAAAGACTTGTTGGCAGGAGAACTATGATCCTGGCTCTGGTCCGGAGCATGTTCCGCTGTCACATGGTGGACGTTAAAGAGCAGTATCACCAAGACGACTAGACACTGAAAGCTCAGGAAGAGGCGTGGGGAGGTCTCACGAAGCCTCATCGTTCCTTACTCTGTGACAAACTTCTGCTATAATAGAAAGAGAACAGGAGAAAGAAGAGAAAATGGAGAAAAATGAAACCAGGGCACTGATCACCAACAAGCAACAACACACGTGTTGTCAAAAATGGTTGTTATATTATAAGGTGTTTGACACTGATTCAAGACTGACATTTTAGGAACATTTTAACAGTGTTTGCTGAAAAGCATGTTCCAGAATTGTTAGGTAAAAAATTATTCTGGAGAATCTGGACTTGATTATTCATTTGTAGAATTTGGTTATCAATTCAATCTTCAGGTTCATTTCTACAGAATGCATAAACAAGTCCAGATGCTCACTTTAAGCCTAATGCTGAACGTTCTACATTCTGCAAGGTGTTTCTTCTTTAAAAAGCGCTATTAGTCCAGAGCGTAGTTTTAGATAAAAAAATAATAATAATCTAGTGAAGTTTAGGTTGGGATGCTGGTGCAAGAAAGCAAACCTAAATTCAAACGATGCCTGCAAAATCCATTATCAGACAATGGGTGGCAATCAACACTTGAGGCAAGAAGCTGAAACACTTGCTCATGGTGCAAAACACATGCATGGTCATTGGACACACACCCACAGTGTCACACACTAACATCTGCAGTCATCAATGGGCATAGTGCACAGCAAAATCTTGCAGACCTTACTCATACATTCATATGAAATAAACCACTTAGCTTCTAATAAGCCAACATAATTATTTAATTATACATTTCAGTAGATTTAACTATCGTTTGACCTCGGTTTACTGATCTGACATGCAAAAGAACCGAATACAGAGCGCTTAAATTCAGCACTGCGCTCAGATCTCGCTCACTCTCATTCACATACCGCAACCTACTGCTCTCATTCAGCACCTCTACCCTATCCACTGATGAAACATCTGTTATCCCACATCATACGCGTCGCAGACATGCCTAATTTCTTATCGGGTATAACAATTCCTTATTGTTCGGATAAACGGTTGCCTCAAGGGCTTTTTTCCCCGCGATGTGCTCAAAGGCGCAGAGGCTCTCGAGACCGGATCATGTTTAATACAACTTTCACGTGCACATCAGAATCCCGTAAAACGAGGTGCAGGCGAACAGCCGGTTAGATCATCATCCGCGGGCCACTGCGGACCGGACCGGACCGCGCTGGACGGGCACGAGAGCGCACCTCTGTATCAAATGGGTCACTCTCCGTAAAGATTATTATGAATGTGATACCTACTCGGTTTGTCTGTAGCCCCCAATTAACCCTCGTGCAACGATACAGCTACCATTAATCTCCATGCAATCACATCATATAAATATAAGGTGCTCTTACCGTAACGGTGCTCCGTGAAGTAGCAAGTCTGAGGGAAAGCGGTAGCAGGAGTGTTAACGGAGACAGTGCGTGTCGGAAGCCGTCAGTAGTATCCCAGCTCGCATTAGTTTAGGTTTTTATATATGGTATGCAGGAAAGATTAGAGACCCACGCGAGTATTGTGCACCCTCCGATTTCCATACACGCGTTTGTTTTTCCCCAAACAGACCCGTAGCGATCAAATATCGGATGCTTTATCAGCAAATCTACGAGAGCTGAAATGTGCGTGCGAGTTCTTCCTCGGTCTTCACTCTCTCGGCTGGTTCAGTCTGTGTGTGACTGTGCGTGAGTGAGTGTGTGTGTGTGTGTGTGTGTGTGTGTGCGTGTGTGTGTGTGTGTGTGTGTGTGTGTGAGCGAACGAACGAACGAACGAACGGCGTGAGTGAGTGTGTGAGCGAGCGAGCGTGTGCGCGCGTGCCGCGGGTCCTCGCGCTCTGACTGGGATACGCGCTGCGTTCAAGAAGAGAGAGCGGAGATTCTGCTTTAACGTTTGTGTCGTTCTTCCCTCCCTTTGTTGCCTTCTCTCATACACATGTATGAACACAAATGACCCTTTATCCGTTTTACTGGTGATGATCAATGAATTAATTATCATCCACTAGGACGGTGCCCACGTGATACAATTCCGGTTTCATTTGTAGTGGTGTAATGCATCACACACTCGACATCTTGTTCATTCTCTATACTGCAACCTCTCCAGCCGTATACCATTCTACGATTAACTTTATTTTTGTCTGAGTAAAGGGGGAAATCCCATTCATTTTGCGAATCGGTTCAGTTCCAGTTCGTTTAATTTGTAATATTTCTGTTCTTCGTCTATTAAAATAACCCATTCAAATATATCAACTTATATTTTTTATCCCAAATTGTAAGTCCATCGATACACCCAAAATACGTTAACTAACCGCTCACTCATCGTTTTTCAAATATTTACGAAAAAGAGTGTCCGAGAAACGATTCTCGTCCGTTGTTGATTCGTGAACCGCTAACCGAATCAGTTCAGTCTGATTTGTGAACGGATCATTTAGGCCGAATTTTAAACCTGGAAAAGATCCAACTCAAAAGAATGATTCGTTAAATTGGAGAAGGGAATGAATATATCTTAATTAATGATTACAAATTAATTTAATAACGTTTAAATATATAAACTATATAAAAAGACTGAAAAGGAAACTTGCAGATTTGCACACTGGTCTTCGAGTTTTTGCTGTGCCACTGTTGTCAGTTAGTAAAATGTTAACGTTGCAAGCAACATTGCAGGTTCAAAAGAAACCAATTAATAATCAGTGTTTGTTCACACACAAACACACACACTCACATTGGGTTTTCATGTTTTATGGGGAAATTCCATAGACATAGGCTAATGATTTGTATAGCCTACTGTACAAACTGTAGGCCATATATTTTATCCCCCAACTCCATTACTTTGTATGATTTATAAGCCGTTTTTCTTATGGGGACCAAAAAATTTCCCCAAGGACAAGGATTTCTGATATGCTGTCTTTGTGGGATAATTTTGACCCATAGCGTAGGCCCTATGTGGCATACCTGGACCACACACACGTTGGGTTTCCATGTTTTATGAGGACTTTCCTACACTAAACATGCCTATCACAGAAAACTTTCTGCATTTTTACATTTTCAAATAAGCATAATTTTGTATTTTTTAAATCCATTTTCCTCGTGGGGGCCGCTGGCTGGTCGCCATAAGGTGATCTCAGGTTTCACTATCCTTGTGGCGACCTGTACACGCACGCACGCACGCACGCACACACGCTTTAATCTCAAATTTACATCTTAATTGCATCATTTCATTAAAAACTAAGCAGATTCCTTTGATCTTCATCCTTTTCTAAACAAAGTTCTTACTCTTTAAATTATTCCATGCCATTACTAAAAACACATGCAACATGACTTCATCACATGTAGCCTATCAAATGTTTTTTTTACATTTTTTTATTAAATGTGTGATCTAGAAACAAAATATCAGGTCATTAAATATTGCATCAAAAAAGGGCAGCATTTTTATAGTAATCTGTCTCCTACAGTGCTTACCTACTTTTTTGGTTTGGCTGCAGTGACACATTGTGCCAACAGAGGCACCATATTAGATATGAGCGGCATGAAACTGCAGCACAGGTAAGTGTGGTCTTTCTTTAACAAATTTCTCATCTAATATTTTTTCTTACTCTAACACACTATATTAATGTAATTAATATTACCTCGTAGAATCAGACAGGTGTGGCAAATCCTGCCAGACTTGTGCAAATATTTGCTTGTGCTCTTTTGTTTGAAACAGTGTTTCATTAATCTATGTTTACCTCAGATATGTTTTATAAGGTCACATCTGACACCCATCAGAGCTCAGTGACAGTGATGCGATCTAAACTACACACTGCCACACACATGCAAAAGTTGATTATGTTATTACGTCCTTGCAGCTCCTTAGACACCACCGTGGTTGGAGTAGGGACGTAGAGCTTTGCCACTAATGTAAAAATAAAGTTACAGTAGTTGTTTTTTCCCTCAATAAATCTAAAGGTGAGTTAAAAAAGAAGCAGCAGCTGTTTTGGCTTTGCTCAGGTGCGGTACAGCGTGGCCTAGTTCTTGTTCATTTTGGCCAGAGGGAGATGCGCCTCTCTCTCTCTTTCTCTCTCTCTCTCTCCTCCCCTCTCCCTGTTTCTCTACTCATCCCTCATTCGCCCTCACAGTCTCTCTCTTCCTCCAGCATCGATCCAGCAGTTTATTGCCAGTTTAAGAAAGCCTGATATGTAAAAAAAAAAAAGTTAGTTTAACTGTCTCTTTCACACAGACAAACACACAAACATAATGGTTTTTATATTAGAATGATAATTACAATACCTTATGCCTTAACATAAACCTGTTGATATTACTAAATAGATCTGAAGTGAAACATGATATGAGCTATTCATGATTTATTGAGCTATAGTACAGAGCACTTTAGATCTCATATCACTACATTTCTGAGGATATTTTCACAAATTTGGCACTTTCAGGGGAGATCACACTACACGTTTCATTCCAGTGACTTCCATCATGTAAATGCGGGAGACCAGAAATCCATGATCATACTGTAGAAATTTCACTGCATTCCAAAGTTCCATTTCTGATTTGTGAACCCGTACTTGAAGACATGTGACCATTAGAAGTTCAATTCGTCATGTCATGATCTCTTAGTTTAAAACGCAATTTAAAGCCCAATATTGTGTTGCAATAAAGTGGAGCAGATTGTATATTTTTACATTTTGTTGAATTTATGTTTAAAAATGATGTGATGTCATATCACGACAGTTGCAGTTTAATGCACTCAGAATATAACATTATATAATCTACTAATTCTGTAATTGTATAATTCTGTTTTTGGTCCCACAGGGATCTTTGCAAAAAGCTTACTCATACTGAGCAAAGGGTGAAAAGGCCAACCGCTGAATACAATTACAGTTGCTTACTGAATAACATTTTGTTAGCAAACTGAAAACACAATATTATAAAGATTCTGTCAGAATGCAGAGTTACTTCTCTCTCGTACACTATCAGTCATATGAGGAGGCCATATTCTTTGATTACTGTACCCTGATCTAAGATAGACTGAGAGCAATTAAACAGGGTGGGGGTATGTTAAGAAATATTTCCTGTCTCTATGATAATATCTTATAACTCTCAGCTGTCTTCTTCACTCTCTTACCTTTTCCACAGAGCAGCTCTTTATCACTTCATCTGACTCAGACCTAATGTGACACAAAACCTGTTTTTCTTCTGACTGTTGGTGAAATGTTAACTGTGAAAAAGGTTTGTTTACATGTGCACTTTCTTTTCCTCATGGGTGCTAAAACATGCATATATGACAGTAGTATTATGTCTGGCTGGTATTGTTTGATATTTACATTTATGTAAATATGCTACTTACACACCAAATCATTACCAAACCAAGAACATATATACAGTACAATATATGTGTGTCAATTTATAACCTTAAGTTATAAAGTTTTTTTTCAACCAAAAATTTAAACTGAAATCATCAACTCCCTCATGTCATTCCAAACTTGAATTAAGTTATTTATCAGAATATCCAGACTGCTCTTATAAAAAAAGAGAGAGAGACCTTGCCATGGCAGAATAAAGACCCGTTTAGACCAACACACACTTGGCATGAAAATTCAGTCATACTTTCGCATTCTATTTGTCTCTCTAGAAATACCCGTTACTCTCGTACACAAAGCACTGCACAACTTTCTGACACTCACATGATAAGACTGTTTCGGATTCTTCTTTTCGGATCATTTGAAAGGTCTAAGGGTTTAGTGTGAATCTAAGGTGTCTGTTTTACGACATAGAAGCTCTAGCAGCAGTAATGTTGTTATGTGTTTGGAGAGTACAAATGGCAACATGTAAAATCAAATTCAATCCATAAGCATGACCATCAAATTTAAATTTGTTCTTTACATAAAGCAATTGTTCCATATTGTGTGGAAACAGCCTTAACATTGAGCTTAACTCCTGTTGTTTTCTACGGTAAATTAATACAGGTTTGGGTGAGTAAATTATGCTAGAATATCCCTACATTTGCAAGTGAATCTGTTAGTGTGTGTTTGAGGTTCAGTGGGTCTGGTTTTGCCTTCAGGGTCATTGTGTGCTGCTCTTTTTAAGACCAAACCGAGTCGGCAGCACAGAGCGCCAGAGGTCATGACAGCAGTCACCACACTGGACTCTGCTCATTTCAGACACAGTCACATGCTTTTCTGTATATCTGTGTGAATAATCATAGAATGGATTCTTTTCCATTGAAGCATCACAAATTATATTCTTATTCCCTATTATTCCCACCCTCCCAATTACCAAAAATCAGAAAGATTACTGACACATGAAAAGTAGACTCCTGTGCATATACAGCCTGCTGTACACTGCTGTTCAAACTTTTGGGGTCAGTAAGATTTTTTTGTATGTTTTGGAAAGTCTATTAAGCTTACCAAGGCTCAATTTCAAATAAAAAAAATAGAACAGTAATATTGTGAAATATTAAAAATGATCCATCAAATCCTTCAGTGATCCATCAGAAATCATTCTAATATGCCGGTTTGGTACTCAAGAAACATTTGTAATTATTATTGACAATGCAGAAAACGATTGTGCTGCTCAATATCTCTGTTGAAAGTTACACTGATACCTTTTTCAGTTTTCTTTGATGAATAAAAAGTTTAGCAAGAACGGCATTTATGTGAATTTTTTTTTTTTTTTTTTTACATTATAAGGCCTGATTTCACAGAAAGGTATTCAATTATTACTTAGTTAATTAGGACATTTAAGTAGATTTCATAAACGTGCCCTAGAAAAAAAAAACATACTGGTGTGCATCTTGAGACAAAACAATGGCACTGACATTTTATAAGATATGTCAGTACAGCATTCAGTTAAAACAGTTCAAACATGCAATTTAGTCTGGACTATAGGCTTACGGTCTGTGAAACCGCAGGCAAATGTCTAAGATGCCATGCTTTTGATTAATTAAATGCATCCTTGCTGAATAAAAGTACTTGGGCACATTTTTCCAGACAGTGGTATTGTATATTGGTGTGCACAAATTGCATCTGTTTTCATACATGTTTACATGCTTTAGAGCCAATTAGATAATGGAAACCAACAGCTATGGACACGTCCCAGAAACAACTTAATTAGGCTATTTGCCATGCGATTCGCATCCAAACAGTTTATAAAACTTTCATTGCTGCCACTTCATTAAAACGTGACAGATTTTTTAAGTTAGCTGTGATAGTGCCAATACTTGAGTAGGAATTGAGTTTGTTCAAGCACGCCCAAAGACAAGCCAGAAACACAAACCAAACCGATCCAGCAGGAGTGTACTCAGCTGCAAGCAATTTGAGCTCCGATCAGCTGTGGAGTCATGGGATTTAGTATTACTCCAATTACTGGGTCAATGTGTGTGTGTGTGCCTAACATCTGTACTTGAACCCCTGCTGTGACTGTGAGGCTTTTTGCCAATATGTTCCATTAAAACTAACAGTAACGATTAATCACTGCTGATGTCTTTTATCACATACTGAGTCAGATCATCATAACTACATGTGTAATGTCTTAAAAACTGCAATAATCCCCAAGATGTCTTTGGAGTGTCAGAACACCCAGTTGAAACCCGAACAACATCCCGGGCTGTTGTGGTACAGTAGAAAGTGTTTCCTACTACCTTTAAATAACCCCAAACAATTATTCTGTTAAAACACTTGCAGCTACAAATGCCATGATAAGACTTACAACAATTTATAACCCTGCATTGAACCCAACACTGAAAAAATATCTTAATTATTAATCTTATTTTTGTCGTTTCCCAAATAAGAATAGATAAACATCCGTAAAATATCAAAATTTGTTTTTAGTGAAGTAACCACATTTTGTTTGAAACAATTTGTTGGGAAAAAATAAACATAATTCAAGATATATTATCTAAAAACAAGTCTTAAAGGGGTCCTATTATGCTTTTTCACTTTTTCAACTTTAGTTAGTGTGTAATGTTGCCGTTTAAGCATAAAGATCTGCAAGGTTAAAAAGCTCAAAGTCCACTCCAAAGGGAGTTATTCTCTTTAACAGAAAGCATTTTTCAAGAACTACAACAAATGGCTCGTTGGGAATACAACGCGCTTCTTCTGGATCTTGTGAAGTCACAAAGTCACTAATTTAAATAATCCCTGCCCACGGAATATGCAAAAAAAGGGGCGAAGCCTGGTTGAGCTGCATTAGAGAAGACCTTCTTTGTAGCATGTTGCTGCCATGTCAAAGACTTGCTGTTTTTTGCACCCCGGTTCCAAAACCCTTTTATTTGGCCTTCCTAAGGCGGATGAACTTAGAAAACAGTGGTTCAATTTTAACACTGTTCCTGAACATTATATCCCAATTGTTTATCTGTGTGCTGCCAATGTGTCATAATGCTGTCTGAATCATAATAATCATACACTGTTTGTTAATTGGCCAGAGGAGAGCTGGCCCCCGACTGAGCCTGGTCTCTCCCAAGGTTTTTTTCTCCATTCTGCCACCTGATGGGAGTTTGGGTTCCTTGCCACTGTTGCCTTTTTCTCCTTTGTTGCCATTGGCTTTGGGCTTGCTTAAATAACATTTAATTTAAAATTCATCAATAATATTGATCTGCCTGCATTGACACCATTATATAAGAACTGAACTGAGCTGGACAATGACATCACGGTTTTCTCCAGAACGGTTTACGGTATGTATATATACACACTCACCTAAAGGATTATTAGAAACACCATACTAATACTGTGTTTGACCCCCTTTCGCCTTCAGAACTGCCTTAATTCTACGTGGCATTGATTCAACAAGGTGCTGAAAGCATTCTTTAGAAATGTTGGCCCATATTGATAGGATAGCATCTTGCAGTTGATGGAGATTTGTGGGATGCACATCCAGGGCACGAAGCTCCCGTTCCACCACATCCCAAAGATGCTCTATTGGGTTGAGATCTGGTGACTGTGGGGGCCATTTTAGTACAGTGAACTCATTGTCATGTTCAAGAAACCAATTTGAAATGATTCGAGCTTTGTGACATGGTGCATTGTCCTGCTGGAAGTAGCCATCAGAGGATGGGTACATGGTGGTCATAAAGGGATGGACATGGTCAGAAACAATGCTCAGGTAGGCCGTGGCATTTAAACGATGCCCAATTGGCACTAAGGGGCCTAAAGTGTGCCAAGAAAACATCCCCCACACCATTACACCACCACCACCAGCCTGCACAGTGGTAACAAGGCATGATGGATCCATGTTCTCATTCTGTTTACGCCAAATTCTGACTCTACCATCTGAATGTCTCAACAGAAATCGAGACTCATCAGACCAGGCAACATTTTTCCAGTCTTCAACGGTCTAATTTTGGTGAGCTCGTGCAAATTGTAGCCTCTTTTTCCTATTTGTAGTGGAGATGAGTGGTACCCGGTGGGGTCTTCTGCTGTTGTAGCCCATCCGCCTCAAGGTTGTGCGTGTTGTGGCTTCACAAATGCTTTGCTGCATACCTCGGTTGTAACGAGTGGTTATTTCAGTGAAAGTTGCTCTTCTATCAGCTTGAATCAGTCGGCCCATTCTCCTCTGACCTCTAGCATCAACAAGGCAATTTCGCCCACAGGACTGCCGCATACTGGATGTTTTTCCCTTTTCACACCATTCTTTGTAAACCCTAGAAATGGTTGTGTGTGAAAATCCCAGTAACTGAGCAGATTGTGAAATACTCAGACCGGCCCGTCTGGCACCAACAACCATGCCACGCTCAAAATTGCTTAAATCACCTTTCTTTCCCATTCTGACATTCAGTTTGGAGTTCAGGAGATTGTCTTGACCAGGACCACACCCCTAAATGCATTGAAGCAACTGCCATGTGATTGGTTGATTAGATAATTGCATTAATGGGAAATTGAACAGGTGTTCCTAATAATCCTTTAGGTGAGTGTATATATATATATATATGTATATATATATATATATATATATATATATATATGTATATATATATATATATATATATATATATATGTATATATATATATATATATATATATATATAAACTAAATTAATAACTTTTTTACAACAAAAATGAAACATCACTGAACGAACTTAAGCTGGACTGTGACGCTATTTTCTTCTGGAAACAAACTTTGCTGCATTATTTTCCTGTTATCTCTGTAAAGCTGCTTTGAAACGATCTGTATTGTAAAAATCGCTGTATAAATAAATGTGACTTGAAACACATTTTATGGAGGCCAGCTTCCAGAACCTAAGAGAGCACAATGCTGGCTATGCACAAAAGCTCCACCTGAAACATGGAAAAGTTCCTTTGTCAGGACAATCAGTTTATGGATCAAAACCTGTTAGTATGTTTTATTTGTTTTTGTGTTTTCTATTAACAGTTCCAATTCTAAGTTACGCTAGCCTGCTAGCTAACATTAGTGTTGATGTAGTGTTTAGCTACGTGGTTCTAGCTTCTGTAAGCTCTCGCTTTTGTAAGACTGTTCACAGGTCCTTAGGAACTTACCACTCTGCAACATCCTGAAAAATCTGTGCTTGCAAAGGTTCTGCATGAGCCTCTTGTTCGCAAACATTCTCAGGGTCTGAATCGAGCTCGAACTGGTATGGCAAAATTGACGCCATTGCTAATATTTACACCTGAGCGGATGAAACTCGCGGTTATGGTAAGGGCCGCGACATTTCTGGAACATGCTCTAAGCGGTTTGCCAATCACAACACACAGGGCCAGCTAACCAATCAGAGCATATTTTGTATTTCAGAAGGAGGGGCTTCATCAAAACAGGAACTAAACAGGGGTGCGTTTCCCGTACAACATAACTCGCTGCTTAACTACCATAGTGCGATGCATCATTGAAGAAATCCACTAGCTAGTCATGACTCAGATTCCCAGATCCATGTTGGCACTTCTTCTCTTCAGTTCAGCCCACTCATTTTATAGGGTTCAGGTCTGGGGACTGGGATGGCCATTGCAGATGCTTGGTTTTGTGCTCAGTGACCCATTTTTGTTTTGATTTTGATGTTTGTTTTTGGATCACTGTCCTGTCGGAAGATCCAAACATCCCGTTATAAGATATCTAGCACAGGTTGTCAGGTTTTGATTTTTATCTGTTGGTATTTGATCAAATCCATGAGGTCATGTATCTGAACAAGATGTCTAGGACCTCTGGCAGAAAATTAGGTTTGGATCTTCCAACAGGACAGTGATCCAAAAACAAACATTAAAACAAAAATGGGTCCCCAGGCCTGAACCCTAGAAAATAAGTGGGCTGAACTGAAGAGAAGAAGCGACAACATGGATCTGGGAATCTGAAGGATCTGGAGAGATTCTGTATGGAGGAATGGTCTCTGATCTCTTGTCAGGTGCTTCTCCAAACTCATCAGGCATTATAGGAGAAGACTCAGCGCTGTTATCTTGGAAAAATGTATAAAAGGGGGCAAATAATTGTTCCCAATGTGTTTTGGAGAAAAACATTTATTTCATAATGTAATTTCCCCCCCACTTTAAATTATTTTACTTCAATTAGAGGTTAGATTTGTGCTAATTTAAATAAAATATCAAAAGGATTAACAACGCAGATTTATTTTTTACAGCCATCTTTGATCATATTTACCAAGGGGGCAAATAATTCTGACCAGCACTGTAAGTATTGTGTAAAAATTCTATTTGTTTCATTTATTTACTGATAGATAAAACTGTACACCTCTCACTTCACCATAATGTATTCACATACACCCACACAGTCCACATGACTCAACAAAATTAGATCACTCTCGCTGTAATCAACAAAGCTGTCTACATTGCGAACAGGGCCATGCAAGGACCAACATTTGTTCAAAGTATAAAAATTTGTGTGGAGCCGGTTCATCTAGACGTGAAAATCACAACATATACTACCATTAAAAAGTTTGGGATCAGTAAGATGTTTTTATTGTTTTTAAATTGCACTTATACTCTTACTTATCAAGGATGCCTTTAACTGATCCACAGTGACAATAAAGACATTTATAATGTTACAAAAGATTTCTATTTCAAACAAACGCTGTTCCTTTGGATTTTCTATTCATCAGAGAATCCAGAAAAAAAGTCCACAAAAATATTAAGCAGCACAACTGTTTTCAACATTGATAATAATAATAAATGTTTCTTGAGCACCAAACCAGCATATAAGAATGATTTCTGAAGGATCATGTGACACTGAAAACTAGAGTAATGATGCTGAAAATTCAGCTGTGTCATCACAGAAATAAATTACATTTTAAAATATATTAACAAAACAGATGTTTTAATTGATAAAAAATACAGTAAAATATGTAATATTGTAAAAATATTATTACAATATTACAGTTTTTACTGTATTTTATATCGAAGTAAATGCAGCCTTGGTCAGCATAAGATACTTCCAAAAACTTCCAAAAACTAGATGTGCACGTCCTGGACCCATATCAATTTGCATTAAGAAAACAGAATTCTTAAAATAAATTCTGTTCACATTTGAATTTTAATCCATGAATGAGATAAAAGTAAACATATTTGTTTACCCCAGCAACTTTATAATAGACAATCCATCAAACTAACTGTCTCATTGCCTTTGATAATTGCTTGTCTGTCTGTCTGTCTGTAAGTGTGTGTGTGTGTGTGTGTGTGTGTGTGTGTGTGTGTGTGTGTGCACAGAAAAAAAGAAAAGACGGGGAGTAACGGGGACAGAACTCAAAGCCAGCTGCGGTCTGTCATGTGCAGAAGGGATCAGAGATGAATAGAGGAGAGAGGAAGATGGGATGAAGGGAGAGATTTCTGTGCAACTGTCTGCGTTTGTATATGTGAATAAAGTGCAGGGGGTTGTTGAGCAGAAAGGTTTGAGTGGGCATGCAGGACCACAGGAGCTGTCAGCACACGTTGCACCGCTGTTTCATATTTATATAAGAACGTTTTAATGGTCTTGGGCTCGGATACTTAAAAGGTAATTACCATAATTATCAGAAACCCTCTAGTTTAGCCTGACATGGGGAGTCATTCAATTGAGGTACAGTGCTCACCAGAAATCAAGCACATTTCATGGAAAAATTCGCCTGCGCTCGATCACACGTCTTGTGAAGTTGTTTTCTGCCCTATTGTGATGCATATTTAAGTTCGCTTAAGTTCTCGATCTCGAATCTGAAATAAATGAAGGGCGGGACTTGATTTTGTCTAACTGGAATTGATTGGATCATTGGATGGTTGTGGTTTGCTATTTCTTGGATCTCGTGTGAATGACAGGTTGCCCCGCCCTCACGCCAATAAACACGTCATCAGAGAAGTCTTTTAATAAATTCTGCAATATTTCATTAAAAAATTAGAATGGTCAATTTGATTTCATGGTGACTTTAAGTAAAGCTTAGCCCTGCATGGTGCAGTCAGGTAACTTCTATTGCCTAGACAAAGTGTGGGCCTAATGCTGATATTCAACAGAAATCAAAGACTGCTATTTAACATACTGTACAGTCTGTGGTTATTCAAATGAAGTCAGACACTGAATATATCTCTTATCAGGAGTGTTATAATTGCGTCTGACGTTTTTGTTCTTAACCTGTGTTGGCCTCTCTTATAGAGAAACTGTAGCCTACGCTTTCACCTCCTTGTGAATAACATGCTGTCATTAGCATAGCTATTATGAGCATGAGCCCTGGTAGACTTTCTTTAGCTGTCAATCAAATAAACTCTTATTGTAAAAAAATCTGAGATTCTACAGGTGCATGAGGCATTTTGTATGAAAAGTGAGTTGTTTAAAATACAGAGATTCAAGGTACGAATAATACTAACACTATCCTCAGTAAGATGCAAGTTATGGTGGGGTCTGACCCCCCCAATTAAGTCTTTGATACCCTCAAAAAAAGACAAAACTAAATATTTAGGGGAGCCTTGCAGTTGCAATATATATTTTTCATACCAGTAAGTGCATTTCAACAGTGTTTTCAAACAACGTGTGAGTAAGCACAAAAGTCTGCGCCAGAATGCACTACTAGACACCCGCTAACAGAAATCGTGTTTGTCTGTGGTTACTATAGCAACAGTACAGTCCGCTGCTCAAACCCTGTCCATTAGCATCAATATCTAAAACGTATCCTTTTTTTTTTTTTAAAGGGTTAGTTCACCCAAAAATTAAAATTCTGTTAGTAATTACTCGCCCTCATGTTGTTCCAGCCCCGTAAGACTTTTGTTCATCTTTGGAACACAAATTACGATTTTTTGATTAAATCTGAGAGCTGTCTCACTCCTCCATAGGCTTCAATGTTATTGAAACTTGCCGGCCCAGAAAGTTAGTAAAGACAATGTTTAAAATAGTCCAAGTGACCACAGTGGCTCTACCATAAGTTTATCAAGTGACGAGAATACTTTTTGTGCGCAAAAAACAAACCAAAATAACGACTTTATTCAACTATTCATTTTCTTCTGTGTGGGTCTCTGACGCTGGTCATGTGTGTGATGCTGGCCAATAGTGAGCCTACGTTCTGACGTTGCGCTGTTACACTACGTGTGAGACAGCTCTCAGATTTAATCAAAAACATCTTAATTTGTGTTCCGAAGATGAACGAAAGCCTTCCAGGGTTGGAACAACATGAAGGTGAGTAATTACTGACAGAATTTTCATTTTTCGGTGAACTAACCCTTTAATTGGGTATTTTGGAAGTTTTTTCTCATTTATACCTTAAAAATAAATAAATAAATAAATAAACTAATGCTCAAGCCTAGTCCCAGACTAAAATGCATGTTTGAGCCATTTAAAATGAAAGCAACTTGCACTGGCATATTCAAATATGTCAGTGCTGTTATTGTCTCAAGATGCACACCAGTAATGTCACCATGTATTGTGCTCTCCAATACAAACCATTCTCTTCCCAAACTTGATCAATACCACCCCTCACAATAAGAATTCATTAACCAATTAAAAAACAAACTCAGAAATCTCAAAAGTGTGTGTGTAACATATGTTCAAAGCATGTCACATGGACATTTCAGCTCTTGTTATTCTCTCATAAATACAGGTACTTTCCAGATGGTCCTCACCAGTTCTAAGTGGCTTCCAATCAGTTCAAAGGAATGGAAAATTAGGCTAGCAGCTCTTCTGATTTTACAAATCACACAGGCACATATTCTCATGCATATCCATGCACACTCTCAGCTGTAAACTATGCAGAATGAGAAGTTAAGGAAGCAGAAATGACAATGCTCACAGCTCATCACCATCTCTACAGCTCTGCCCCGTCACAATTCTCAGATCAGTGGAGGCCAACAGCTAACCTTTTCCCTAGAAACAGGTTTCTTCCGTTACCTTTTCCCTAGTTTCCCTGAGTTAGGACCCAGTAAGAAAAATAGAAACTACAGTTACCTCTGGTATCTTACACAATGGTGTTTTTTTTTTTTCTTCTTTTTCAGCGATTATCTCTTTGTTGACACAATCTGTCTTTTTGGAGGACTAACACATCAAAGTTTCTTCATGGACATTTGCCTCCCTGTGATTGCGAGTAAGGGGGTCACAGCTTGTGTCTGCAGCTGTGATTTCAGAAGAAACAGCACCATGCTGATCAGGGCATCAAGACAACACCTTTCACATCAGGAGACAGGAGAAAGCATGGAAAATGACACTCTTCATGAAGATCATTTGATCATTTCACAAAATTGCTCCGTAGGGATGCATCGGCATTAACATTCTGGCTGGTATAAATAAACAGATCAGTCTTCTGTTATGTTATGGCTCATTACTAATAAATGGGATATTAGAATTCTATATTTATAGTCAAAATATAGTAAAATTTGCTAAAGAGGTAACACTTTATAATAGTGTCTTAGTTGCATTATCAAACAAACTAACAATAAGCAATGTATTTTTTTTACCACATTATTAACCTTTGTTAATGTTAGTTTTATAAAAATGATCTAATGTTAACAGATAACATTTTTGATATTGCAGTAGTAAATGTAGAGATTAATTCAAATGAATAGATAGAAGTAGAAGTATTGTTCATTCTTAGTTTGTTCCTGCTGAAGATACTATTTAAAAGCATTATTAAATTATTAGTGTTTTTAAAGATTAACTCGAAGCGAGATTTAGATGACGGCAAACATAATCTAAGGGGCTGTTTACACTCCACCGTTTTCAACTAAAAACGTTTTTATGCTTTTTGGCTGTTCATTTACACAACAACGTTAGGGTGCCTGAAAACGCAAACGTTTGGGCGTTTTGGGTGCCTGAAAACGCAAACTTCTGAAAACGGGTTTCAAAGTACAAGTTTTTGAAAACGGTCTCCATGTAAACAACAAAAACGCGAATCGCTGAAGACGATGACGTCATGCACATGCATATTACGTGTTCAGTCTATAGTATTTCATCGCCATCTAATCGCCTGGCAGCAGAATACAGCATTTTTAGTCGTTTTCACGGATCCGTGTGAATGGGGATCGTTTTGACAATGTTGTGGTCTATACGCGGAAAACTCAAAGGAAAAACTTCTCCGTTTTAAGCATATCGTTGTCGTGTAAACGTCCCCCTAAGTGTAAAAATAGTGGAAATGAGCATGTGCAATTAAATATCCAATCTCAATCTAAGGATACATTTTGAATACATTACAACAATACATCGCTAATGTTCAACTTTATCTGGTTTTGATAAGCAACTGTAAAATCAAACTTTTGTCAATGTCTCACTGGAAATGATTGGTCGTACAAAACCCACTAAACTTTTTAGCTGACTTAATGTGAATGAGGCCTTTTCTTCACTTACTGAAAATGTCTGTCTTCTCATCTTAGGAAACACTTTAATATTCACACAGGGCTTCCCTCCACTTTAAAGTGCTAATCATGTCCTGTCTTGACTGCTTTCAGCTTCAGTAAAAGGAACTACAGCAAGAATTACAGCAAATGTGGAAATTAGCTTTCTGTGGCAATATGGGAATGGGCATGAGGAGGGGAAAATATTATAAAATACAAAATATTGCTTCACTTTGGAGTTGAATAAAAGACGCTACTTATGTAACACTTGGTTGCACAGAACCCAAAGTAATTCACATTAATATTGGGACACCCGAGAACCTGCTAGGGCCGGTGCTTTTGTTACTGGGCCCAAAATGGACATGATTGAGAGGTTATGCTGATGTAGTTAATGGAACGATTTTCAGTGAGTCAAAAGGAATCAAGCGTGTCGTGTTCCTTTCTACTATACACACTTCATATTCCTTCTGTAGCAAAAAAAACAACAACATATACAGCTCACACGGACATCCAATTCAAGAAGGGGTTGTGTGATAATGATAAACACACAGAAAGAGTTCATTGTGTCATTTACTCATCCGCATGTTTTTCAAAAACCTGCATTCTTCTGTGGAACACAAAAGGAGAAATGTATACCTGAATATCCAAACTGCTCTTTTCCATTCAATTAGTGAATGGTCACCACAGCTGTCAAGAATGATTTAAGGCAACACACTAAAAAATGTCTACCTTCTTAAAATTAAAAAAAAAAATTTTTTAGTTGCTGCCATAATTTTTCACGTATAATCAAATTTCAAATATGTACGGGTTGAATCTCCTATAACTTAAAAAATAAAGTTGAAATTGGCTCAATTATTTTAGGGAGTTATGAAAGTAATGAAAAAAAAATGTTTCAGTGAATAATGAATTCATTATTGAAATGAATTAAAAATGAAATAATGAAAATTCATTCCGTTTCTTAAACAAAGCTATTGTGTGACTTTAGAACTGAGTGCATGAGTCATATGGGCCACTTTTATGATTCATGTGCTTTTTTTAATATCCTTTTTGGAGGTTGACAGCCGTTGGTCACCATTCACTTTCACTTCATGAGAAAGAACAGCTCAGACATGTTCCTTTGGCATTCTAAAGAAGAGAGGAAGTTACACAGGTTTGTAACAACATGAGGGTTTATAAATGATAAAACTATTCCTTTAAAACCAACTAACTAAACAAACAGCATCTAAACTAATATTATTTAGCTTTACATGCTACTTTCTGAATTACCAAAATAGCAGAAACATGCACATAGGCCTATACATATTTAAACAAGACATGCCAGTTTCTACTATGCGGTCGAGTCCACAGATTTGGAGTTCATCTTTAACTTTGATTTTTCTCAGACTAAGAAAGCAGCCAAGGAGAAGGACATTATAAAGAAGCAGTAAACAGAAGTTACACAGTCAGCGCTCAGCTGCTGCAGTGAGACACAGAGCCAAGCTCATTTTAATGAAGCCAGTGAAAGACATGAATAAAGATTCCTGCAGCAATATGGTGCTGTTCTTTCCTTCTTTCTTTTTTACAGGAACAGTGACGCAAAATGAGAACTTAGTACTGTACAATATGACAAACAATAATGTTCTCTTCAGGCCTTGAAACAACCTGACGGGCAGCAGCTGACTGGACAGACACAAAATGTCACTCAAAGCGCAAATATTGCTGTATTAATGGAAAATGACACATTTTGAGTGTAAAATGTGTGCGAAATGAGTGTGTTCTCACCTGCCATGTTCAGGAGAGCTCTGCAGGTTCCCTCCTCACAGCACTGGAAAATGCCTGATCAGATGTGAGTACCGGTTAGTCACTGGAAAATACTGAATCACCTGCTTAGGTAATATTTCACGAATGGAGTGTGTCTAGAAGGGGGAAGTGTGTGTGCATGTGGTGATGAAATCATGTAGGCTTATTTAGTGTCTCACAGAGCTCTCCAAGTTGGGCTGTATTGTATTTAAAAAATAATATGGGTTCATGCATCACCTGTGTGTGTGTGTATGTGTGTGTGTGAGTGTACAGTTTTAATGTGTCAAGGTCAACAGTTTCCATCTAGCCGTAGAGTCCAAACTTGGTGACCTTTAAGGTTTAAAACATGATGGATGTATCACAGGGAGCTGCTGTAATGCGTTCTCCTTTGTTCTCGAAGCCTTGCAGAATTCATTGTGAGCTCCATCTTTTGAGGCCACTATAATTCTCCCTTCCAGTGTCTGTAATGGTTTTATTGAGTGAAACACATTTCATTGAGTGGCTCAGAAAAGCAGCATGGTCAAGAGCTGTCTGAAGTGTAATGCATGTTGTCCTTCAGGTAGCCTAATACTTATCGATGTTCTTATCTGTTTGTGAATGACTTGGGCATTAAATGCATTAGTTAATCTTGAAGTTGAGTTAATAACACCAGCAAAAGGTGATCTATCTATCCGTACATCCATTTTTCTATATAGATAATTGTATATAGAGAATTTGATACAGTACTCATGAATAATAAAGGACCTAACTGAATAAAAACTAGGTTCTGTTGTGTGTGTGCCCATACAAAGAAGATAAAATTACACACACACTGCAGCAATCCAACTTCATATTATTACCACGGCAAACACCGTCACACTTCCCACAATTACCACAATGACATTATTACACGTTTTATAATTACCACAGCAATAATACAACTGCTTTCAGAGAGTAGTTCCACCACAAACATAAGGCAAAGTGCACATTTACGGTGGCCAAAGAAAGAGGAAGAAAAGAGATCTGGAGTATTTTGGAGTTCTTCTGCTTTGGTTTATATCTCTATAATGACTGATGACAAAGTGGAGGTCAGGCCTTTTATGAGAACAGCCTTAATAACACACCCTGATGCACAAGCAAATGAAAGCCATCTGTGGAGTATCAGCTAGTCAGAAATCTCACTGTACTTTGTCCCTGCCTATTTTAGAGTCAGAATTAACAATTGGCATGAATGTTAACGCAACAATATTAAAGCATATAATGAATGAATAAATACACACACAAGCATATTTTTGTATAAACATAAGAAAATTAAGAAGCTGATTAAGTAAATAAAGAGATGAGAGGAAATAATTTAGGGGACAAGATAAAAAAAAATGAAATTATTAAACAAAATATGGTATTATACAAAATTATAATAATATATGTAGCAGTTTCCTGCATGTCTTTCAAAGACACATTGGAGTAATATTTGGACACCTCATTACACTGGTGTTATGCAATGTAGTTGAAATACCCA
This sequence comes from Leuciscus leuciscus, assembly GCF_965113295.1. Taxonomy (NCBI): domain Eukaryota; kingdom Metazoa; phylum Chordata; class Actinopteri; order Cypriniformes; family Leuciscidae; genus Leuciscus; species Leuciscus leuciscus. The sequence goes on from NC_138741.1 coordinate 19,336,422, forward strand.
CATATCACATCTTACACATCATCTCTGAGCTCATCCAATTTTTCTAGCTCATTCATTCTTTTCCATTTCCCCATCCTTCCATCGCTTTCTTCCAAGTCTCCCTCTGATCAAAACAACTGTCAGCCTCCTCCGGGCATGACCACAGAGTAGCGTGAGCATTAACTATAATCTCTGTGTGCAGCTGTGCGCAGTGTGTGTGTGCGTGTGTGTGTCAGGCGCAGAGCAGAGCATTAAACTCACAGTCTGTGTCTGATGGGGTTCACCTTGACTTCTCTTAGACTCCTGACGGCTGTTTGGCCGCCATTAATCGGCTGTGTGTAGAGGGCAGAAGACGACAAGCTCTATCTATGGGAATTCATTGATTTGGTTCTTAAGCCTTCAGGGGGGTTTAAATGCCCAGGCTGTGCTCTTTAAATATGCGTGTTTATGAAGCCACACAATGAAATACTGTAGTGTTAAGCACTTAAGTGAGAGAGACAGGCCCAGTGTAAGTGTGTGTAATGTTTGTGTGTGTGTGTGTGTGTGTGTGTGTCTAGCCTAGGAGAATTACTTGGGGCACTAATAAAACAATTATTTTAACTGATGTATACATTCACATATTTAGACATACACGCACCACAAATTCTTGAGTTATGGGACAAAATAGGCTACAGGACTGAAAATGGGGAAATTAAAGGGGACATTACATGAAAATCTGACATGTTCCATGTTTAAGTGCTATAATCTGGTCCTCTGTGCATCTACCAACCCAGAAAACATGAAAAGCTACAACCAAGTAACTTTGTTTTGATAAGCCTTTCTCTGCAAGCATGTCAAAAAATAAGCCAATCAGATTTCGCTCCCCTTCTGACGTAGGAAGGGGATCTTATTATAATATTACCGCACCTTAATCTGCATGTTTCAACCCACGGTGCCACCATTTGTTTTTTTGCAAGCAACAACAGTCAGTGTAAAGAGTTCTAACGCAATGGCAAAAGTTCGAGCAAAGCATGCCATTTCTCGCTCAGGCTTCATCCTTGTGGTATTTTGACCAATTTTTTTTACAGCTGTCTTATAAAGACCTCCACTGTCAACTTGTGTAAAAGTTAAACATGGTGGTAACATGCAAGTCGATGAGATGAATCAATGTAACTCCACAACAACTACATAAATATATCCACTACCCAATCAGAAACGTCCAGGTGCAGTCTAAAGGTCTTCCTGAGTCTCTCCGTAAGGCTGCACTCCGCTACTGGTTATTTCTGAAATTTTGGATGAGTGAAATTCGCGTGTTTTGTTATTGTGTCCGAAGCTCGTCTGAAAAAAAACTATTTTAAAAAGTATTTCCAAAACAAACACTTTTAAATCTCCAGTTTCCTCTAAACATGTGCACAATGTGACAAACGTAAGATTTTTTTTATTTAAGTGGATATTTAATGAGGTAAAAAGTTAAGCAGTGATAAGGAGGGCAGGTTTCACATCGGCTATCTTTAAGAGTGTATTACAACACACTGGTAAGTTACATGCAAGAAACGCAAAGAGTGTGTTTCGTAACACTTGGAGGTGTGACTGGTAAATGCCTGAGGCATTCAAATATCCAGTTTGATTGGTTAGCCAGTTTGTGACCTTGACTAAGGTTACTCCTGGTTCCCATAAACATAGCTGTACGGCAAGACCCTGTTTCTCAGAGAACCCTGACCCCTCCCACTCCTCTCCACGGTTACTGTTACCATGACACAGTGAGTAATCCATATCACTCACTAAAATGTAACACCTTCAGGGAGTGAAAAGCTCCAACTGAGAGAGAAAGAGAGATGAAGCCAATGACATTAAGGTCTCCAAGCATCTGAAAAGCTCCTGTCACATACATTATTCCATCTTGTTTTCTGAATAACTGTCTTATGCTGTCTGCCCCAATGGCCTCTACTCTAACAAAGCACTCATAGATAATTTTTACTTGGACACTTCAAGCATCGGCCCCGGTGAGATTCAACACAAAAAAGGTGACAATGGACAAGGATGAATAGAGTTTTCCAACATTGGATGATCTCTTTTCTTCTCCAAATGAGTGAGTTTGTGTCCCGTCTCTGCTCCAGGGGCTGCCCAAACTGATTTAATATGTCCATCCTTCTCTTCTGAAGTGAAGGACATTAATCCTTTTTATTGACCCTCTTCTTTGGTCCTCACAATATTTAATTAGATTCAGTGGTTCAAGCAACCAGACATTCTGGTTCCTATTTGTGCAACAGAAAATCTTCAACTTCTACCCGTTCACCTTTCACCGAGTTACCCAGACTGAAGTGGGTCTTCTCCACACTCTTAGAAATAAAAAGGTTCAATTGGATTCAAAATAAAACCCTAGGGTTCTTGACTTAATTTTAAAGAACGCTTTATGCCAAAAAGATTCTATATAAGGAGAAATGTCTGAATACTCTTGATGTTCATGTTTAATGGGTTATTTAAAAAAAAAAATCTACTGATAAAGTAGGTTTACTAGCAGTTTAATTCATAATTAAAATTTAAAATGGATTAAAACAAAATCAATGAATTAAAACTGAACCCTTACAATAATACTATAATGGGAACCCCTAAAATGTTCTACATATGAAGGGCCTGACAGAACCCTTTAAGGTTCTATAAAACGGTTAGTTCCAATCCTTGATTCTGATTGGTCAATAGCTGTGTTTTATTCACGATAAAACACGGCTTTAACCGCTTCACCCAACGGTTCTATGTATCACGACAACACCCCTAGCAACCACACAAAACATTTTTGATCTCATTGATATTGCTCATTAAAGCTGGAGTAGATTATTGTGAGAGATAGAGTAAGCGAGTGTACCTGCATTTACAGTAAACATAGCATTTTCCAGCATTTAGCATGTTCCTGCGCTTCGCATCGTGCCTAACAACGCCGTTCAGCCGTGACTTATAGAACCTTTACTTCGAAGGGTATGTTTACACGACAACGATGTGCTTAAAACTGAGACGTTTTTTCTTTGTACAGATAACAACATTATCCAAACGATCCGTTCACACAGATCCGCATAAACGACTAATAACGCTGTATTATGCATGCCAGACAAGTAGCCTAGTTGGCGATGTCACTTTGTAAAGAAAGACTACGCGCCTGCGCACATACGCATTATTTTACCAGTGCACTTGAACCGAACGCACTTGCAAAGACTCAAATTACATAATCTATACATTTTCAGAAATTACATCATCGATCATCTTATCATTTTGTCTGATTTTCATTCTAAGATGTTAATCTTGATAATATTGTATTATTACTTTGTCTTCTGGGTAAATGTCATCTTCACAAAGCCACAAACATTCACTGTAATTCAAATTTTAGAATGTTCTTCACTGATATAAAGTCCCTTTTTTCTTTCTTTAAGAAAATGTCAAAACCTTTGAACAGAAGGCTTTGAAAACATATCCTTGAGTCTGTTGTAAGGAACCTTTAATTTTTCATGATGACAAAATGTTATATTGTGTTGATTTGTGTAATTCTTATAACCACTAGTGATGGTGTCCGTATGTAGGACATGTTTCTGGATCTGCATCTTATACTGGTTCTTGCTAGTAACCTTCAAGTCAAAATCATAAACCCTACTTCTAGTCCTTTTATAACATGCAAACTCAATCAGAGGTTTATAGCTCATTATGACATGAGAATTGACCATTCGCAAGACCCGCTCACTTTAGTTAATGTTGCTACGTCTGACAAGCCATGGCGCTCTCACGCCACACATCGCAGTGAAAAATACATTGCAGAGCAAAGAGGACACTGACAATGCACTGACAGACAGGATACACCAGGTTACTTTGGAAATGAAACAAAGTCTCAACTTTAAAATTTTGTCATTTTTTAAAGAAATGTAAACAATAAATACCATTTTGTGGCTCTTTAATGTCTCGTGACAGATCGCTGTAGAGCCTCAGTTGAAGCTGCTCGTGAACTGATAAACTCTTCCTTCTAGTTCATTTATAGCATCAAATAAACATGAATGAACATCAGAAGGAATGTTGTTTCAACCACATAAAGACGTCAGTACACACCGTTTTTCAAGTTCAAGTCCACCGAAGTTAATCTACTAACTCTCCTGACTGCTTTGTCGGACAAAATGGCGGATTTGGTGGATTCAGCGGTCAATCAAACTCCCTGCGAAGGGTGAATTAGGGATGCACCGATATGAACATTTTGGCCGATACCGATAATTCTTTAGATTTGAAAGCCAATAACTGATTTATTGGCCGATAAATCTAAATCC